>NC_053028.1:488886099-488917110 GCF_003073215.2 Triticum urartu | reverse complement strand
CATCATCCCTTCCTCTTTGGAGAAATACCGACTTAGTTCAAGAAAACATCATGCACCAAGTCCTCAAAAGCCCATGTGGCTAGAGAAGGCAAAAAAGGAAGGAGTCCTAGTAGGAATAGGATTGGACTTGGAGTCCAAGTCCTCTCCCCCTTAGCTGCGCCCTAGGGCTTGGAGGGGTTGTTTCCCACGCCCCTCCACCTATATATAGAGGGGAAGGGGCGCCCCAAGAGAACCCACCAAGCCCTTGGCGCCCCTCTCTCTCCCGTTACTCCGTAGTTCCACCGCCTCGTCCCGACGACGCTTAGCGAAGCGCTGTTGGTGCTCCACCACCACCATCACCACCACGCCGTCGTGTTGGTTGTGATCCCATCTACTTCTCCTATCCCACTTGCTGGATCAAGAAGGAGGAGACGTCATGGAGCTACACGTGTGCTAAACTCGGAGGTGCCGTCCATTCGACACTAGATCGATTGGATCGTGATCGGATCGCGAAGAGTACGACTACATCAACCACGTTGATAAAAGCTCCCGCTTAGCGATCTACAAGGGTATGTAGATGCTCCCCCCTCTCGTAGCTATGCATCTCCATGGATAGATCTTGCGTGTGCGTAGAAATTTTTTGTTTTCAATGCAATGTTCCCCAACACTGGCAACTCTCTGGAATTCCATGTAGACATGGAGTTGCATGTTTAAGATAGGAAAGAATTAAACCAGAGGATGTTGTCAACAAGTGCTACAACATTGATGCTTTCGAAGCTCCTTATGGCAAGATCATAGTGCCATGTAGTGATCTTAGAGTGTGGCCAAAAACTAATGGGCCTCAAATGCTGCCACCAAAGTATGAGAAGAAAGTTTGTAGGCCTGCAAAGAAGAGAAAGAAGAACCCACTAGAGGAGGCAAATGAAACTAGGATGAGCAGACATGGCATTATTGGACACTGCAGTGTGTGCAATCAACCAGGACACAACAAAAGAAAGTGCCCTGAACTAGGTAGAGGACAACCAACAACAACACAAGATCCTGGAGCAGTAGAAGGGGTAGCAGCAGAACATGAGCCAATAGCAGAAGAGGCAACAACAGAACATGAGCCAGCAGCAGAAGAGGCAGCAACAGAACATGAGCCAGCAACAGAAGAGGCAGCAACAGAAGATGAGACATCAGCAGAAGAGGCAACAACAGAACACGTGCCAGCAACAGAAGATGAGCATCAGTACAAGACCTACAACTAATTCAGGTTGTGCTTCCAGAAGCACAACAAAGAACTAAACTACCAGTCAAGAGGAGGCCAAGTTGCAAGGTGCATTTCCCTTAAATGTTGAGATTTCTCTTAAATGTTGACATATTTCTCAAATTGCAATGCTCAACAACATTTCTGTTTTTTTGCAGAAAAAGGCATGCCCACAAGTGGGCAGAAGTACATCCAGTATGATTTCTTCTTCTATGACTTATGATCTTGCTTCATCTACTTTGATTGAGATTTTACAAGACCAAGTGAGTTCTTTTTATTCAAATGCAATGTTAATAAATGCAATGACATCTGTTCTTTCATAAATTCACCCACAATACTAACTACATGTTTGGTTTGTAGGCTATAGCTACTCAATAATCTCAAACAACAGTGCCAACTCCTCTACCAGAAAGCCAATTCATTGCAAACTGCAGAGATGCCCTGCCCCCTCCAAGAAGCCATACTACTGCTACACTAGGTTTGAAGAGAAGGAAGAAAGTGAAAAAAACTAAGGAGAACAAAGCCCCAAGAACTCAGAAGTGAAGAGCTACAAATGTGGCACATTTTGGACATATTTTGGATAGAACCAAACTTGGACATATATTCTAGAAAGTAGTAGTGTAGGATGTTTTGTTTTGTTTTTGGTTAGTAAACAAGATGGTTTGTAATGAAACCTGATGTTGGGATGTGGCTTTGGGTTTCACACAAACGATGGAAATGTAATGTTATTTCCTACTTTTGTTGCACAACTTCAAGACCTTGTAATGTTAAACCCATCTATCTATCTTTTAGACTGCTTTTAAGTTCAATTACTAGTAAAAGAAAGACCTTGTATATTACTATTTATTTGTGCTATCAATGCTAGTAAAAAATGCTACCAAAGTACAGAAAAACAAACAAAATGAAAATTTTAGTTCAATTTCATTACCACAGTACATGATCAAGATCTGGATACATCAACAAGCATTGAACACTGGATACATCATACTACCACATCACTTCTTAAAGCCTACATACACCACTACTACAATCAGTACAACAAGTGCACTAAGAATACTCTTACAAAGAAAAATGAGCTCATTCATCTTCTTCAGTACATCTACATACACCACAGTCTCAACAGTGCTCTGCATTGCTCCTGCACATTCCTCTTGCACCTCTGTTTCTTCACTTGCAATGACACCAGCCGAATCAAAACTACTCAATCCACGACTGATATACCCACCTCTCACCAAAAAATCAAAATAGTTGTGTGGTCCATCTTCCTAGTAATAATGTTGGAAAGAATTTGGTGGAATCTGACAGAAATTGAGTAACAGAATTCAACAAAAAAGAAACACATAAACATCAAACCGATTGGGGCACTTGTAGAAAATTTTACATGGTGATTGGCGCACTTGTAGAAAATCCTGCCAGGATTTGCCTCCGATTTTGACACAAGACGAATTGTAGATCGAATGCGGCAGTTAGGGTATGGTACCAACGACAGCAGACCCGCTAGTGCCGATGATGAGATGGGCGGGGAGAAAAGGGCTAATGCCGGAGGTGGAAGAGGCGCTTGTACAACCGTCTTCCCGCGACGCTTCACGACAGACGAGCTAGCGGCGACGGACATGGCGGCGACGCCAGAGAGAGGGAGAGAGCGAGCAGAAGACCTAGGGACTGGGGAATGAGGAAAGCATAAACTCTAGGGGCCACATTGTTTAAATTCCCAACCGCGAGCCGCAGGAATCTCCCGCGTGGGTCCTCGAGTCGACGTGGTGGCGGTTAAAGCGCCACGCGACCTAGTCAGCGGCGGTTAGACGAAAAAAGGACCTCACGTGAACAACTTAGAAAGATTTAGAACCCAGATATGCATTTTGAAATAATTAGGACCCAAACGACACTTTTGAGAAAGAATTAGGTAGAGCTCTTTGCCTGCTGGTTTTGTTTTGCAAGAGAAGATATTGGGCCTCTCGTGGGCCAGTTTTTTGGGCGAGCTAAAGCCTAAAACAAAAGGCCCTAAAAGAAAATCCTAAAACAAAACACTGCCCCGCCTCTCTATCATCCATCGGCCAATGGGAGCACCTATACGACGCTGCACGCGCCCGTTCGCGCTCCTGGCGCCTGCAGCGCCCCGCGCTGGGCTGGCCCACTAACCGTGGTGACAAGTGAACGCAAAAACCTTGCCAAAAAATGGAAATTAATAATGCTCTCTACATGATTCGAACTTATCACATCGTGTTAACATATACTCCAGATGAGCTACTAGCCAGACGAGCTACTTGCCGTTGTTGGTTAGTACAAGAGGCGAAAGCATAATAACAGGATTGCAGCGCTATTTTATTCATCTATTGTACCACTTCATTTTTTTGAATTAATTGGAAAAAAGATCGTGTATTGAAAAAAGTTTACATCGATTTTGCAAAAAGGTTCATCAATTTCAAAAAAAAGTTCATCAAATTTGAAACAAAAGTTCATCGATTTTGAAAAAAGTTGACTGGATTTAAAAAAATTGACCGGATTTAGAAAAAGTTCACCGGATTTGAAAAAAATTTACCAGATTTGAAAAAAAGTTCACCGAGTTCGAAAAAAGTTCACTGGATTTGAACAAAACTTCATCAAATTCAAAAAATGTTCACGGAATTCGAAAAAGAGTTCGCCAACTGTAAAAAAATAGAATTGGAAAAAAAAGCTCCGGCGAATTTGAAATTTTCTTTTAAAAAATCTCACGCATTTAAGAAAAAGAAAAAAAAGAAAAAAAGAAAAGAAAAAGGGAAAGCTTCGCGAACAGAAAGGAATAAAAAGGGTGGAAAGAAGAATCTCGGTCGTAGTGGTTACTTCGATTTGCTTTCTACTATGGAGTGGTCTTGAGTTTTGAATCTCGGTCGCGCTGTTTCATTCGGTCCTTTCCAGAAAAGAAAAACATAGAACGTGCCGGCCCAGCTCGGACTGCTGCAGGCGCCCGTTTGCAGATTGCACTGTAACGGGCGCCTGCAGCGCCAAATAGGCTATATGACGCTCACTGCGGCAACTCGCTGAAACGCCCAGGAACGAATGCCAGCGAACGATAAAGGCCGGCCCCTTTCGTGTCGCGTTTCGCCCGTTCTATTGGTTTTTTCGTTTTTTCCTGTTTCTTTCTTTCTTGCTTTTTCTTTCGCCCCCCCTCTCCCCTGGCACCAACGCCGCCGCCCCCCTGCATCAACGCCTGCCCGGGTCCCGGCACCAAGATCTGTTCCCCCGTGTCGCCCCAAATCCCCGAGCCGCCTCCACCAATCCACAAAAGGTCAGCCCACAACCTGAGTCCGCCTCCAGCAGATCCACCTCATACCGAGGGGAAGCAGAATCAGATCTTTGGCGGATGGGTCGAGGCAAAAAGGATCCCTGGGCGGCGCGCGGATCCGTCGATCCAGTGGAGGAGGAGGAGGCGGCAGCGGTGATGGAGGTTGAAGAGGAGGAGGAAGTCAAGGGAGACGAAGAGGAGGAGTGGAATCACGAGGAGGATGAGGCGGAGGAGGAGGAAGATGAGTGGGAACAGGAGGAGGAGGAGGAGGCTGATGAGGCCTCGGCGGAGGAGCAGCCGGAGGAGCAGCGGTCGCCGCCCAAGCTGGCGGAGGGATACTACGAGATCGAGACCATCCGCCGCCGCCGCCGCCGCCAGAACCAGGTACAGTACCTCGTCAAATGGCGTGGGTGGCCGGAGAGCGCCAACACATGGGAGCCTGAAGAAAACCTCAAGGCCTGCTCTGATTTTGTTGAAGCCTTTGAGAAGCGGCAGCAACCAAGGTCCTATGGCAAGCGCAAGCGCAAGCGCAAGATCTCCACTGCTCCGGTGGTAAGTCCCAACCCTTCTTCTCAGGGTAGAAGGGGCCGCCCACGGCGTTCAGATCCTCGGTCTCTGTCCCAACGTCCTCTCCCGGAGCGCAAGATATTGCCTCCCAGAGCAAGCAGCAGGAGAGGTACTGATAACAGCAACAGGAACTTGGTTGCGGGCTCTGATGCATCAGTGAACGTGGCTCCTCAGCAAATGCTTGGACAAGGTGCCACACAGGAGGGCAGCTCAAATGTGCTCTCGGTTGGCCTGCCGTCTGTTGTGGTTCATCAACAGGATGAACATCAGCCTGCGAGTGGTGTGTCAAAGGTTGATAGTTCAGTACAGGGACCCCCACCTCAGGTTGGCCAGGTGACAGGTGCCAAGAAGCGCAAGCTTGGGTCTGTCAGGAGGTTCAAGCAGGATGAGGCGCAGCAGGAGCAAGGGCAAGTCGTCAATGGCACAAGTGAGAAGCCTGGCAATGAGAAAACTGATTCCGCACAAGGAGAAACGGGTGATAGGACCAAGGGAGAGGGCGGTGCTAACCGTTGCATCACTAAGATCATCAAGCCAGTGCGGTATCATGCCACCATGACAGATGACGTGCAGCAGGTTTCCATAACATTCAGAGCACTCAGGTCTGATGGGCAGGAGGTTCTTGTGGATGACAAGGAATTGAAGTCTACAAACCCGTTGGTGCTGATAAACTACTACGAGCAGCACCTGCGTTACAGTCCCACCGCGTGAAGGATGCATGGAAGGTATTGGGTTGCCGTAGCATTCTTTAACCTTGTGGAATTTGCAGTGATATAGGTTAGCCTGGTTAATGTACTAGTTGTGATGAATGTAGTAGAATGTGTGCCCTTCTAGTTGCGACATATTTTGTTCAATATTTGTATAATCAGGGATTTATCCTAGGATGGCGTTTTGGCGCCCAAGTGCATCTGCACCTGACAGCGAACATCAAATTCGAAAGAAAAAGAAAAAAAGTCGTCTAAAAATATTCAGTACCGAAGATGTTCGAGTGTGCTAGGAGCGACAAATGACACTCAAGAAGGTCTATGCAAAAAAATATTCTCAAAGAATCTTTGAATAATTGCATTTTGGAAACGTGAATCTGTTTTTTTCTAGAGCTCCTTGATTGTCGTGAAATTTTGCACTTCCCTAGCAAACTCCAGCATTTTCGGTGTAAAAAATAGATTTTTGAAAAAATGTTTTTTCTATTTACTGTTTATACGGAGTTGATCTATTTGGGCTCATCTATGGATTATTTGATTTATCCTATCTAATATTACTTCATTCATTCCAGAATATGATGTGAATTTTTGGGAAAGTTGAACGTTTGTATGCTTGACCAAATTATGGAATGAAATATAAAAAATATGCAATACCTAATATATACAATATGAAAATACTTTTCATAATAGATCAAATGATACAAATTTGGTACTTGTATATGTTGATATATTTTTCTTAGAAACTTGGTCAAACACGCATGTGTTTGACTTTTGAAAAGATAAATGCACCTTATATTTTGGAATGGTTGGAGTACATGTTGATAAGTTATTGTAGATTTAAATAAAAAAGGGCCTCTCCCAATGCTCCTCCTTGTACAGCCGCTAAGATTGCCAACTAAGCAAAAAATATGATGTGGCATGCTAGTTAAGAAGAGAGAGTAGAATGGTGACTCCAGAAAGAAACGGTGCTAAGGACGTGTACCTAGGTGGAAGCACAATTCTGAGTCTATAACGAATTAAATGCACGAAGCTTAGCATCCAAAAGCTTAGCACCTTTGCCTTGTGGACTTGAGTTGCTAAGGCATTTAATATGCTTAGCATCTTATCTAAGCACTTTTTCATTGAGGGAGGTCTAAGTATTTGGACATCTAAGTCCTATGTCATTGATTTTACACGGAGATTCATGTGAGTATTTGTTTTTTTATAATATGTGATTGAGTCACTTGGATGTCAATACTTAGATGTGCCCCATCAGTTTTTGGGTTTACGACCCAAACTAAATGTGTATTTACCTTTTGATTATGGGATTGTAGTGAAATTGTCATGAATGCTGATTTTAATGAATTTGAAATTAGGAGTGATGTCTTTAATTTTACTGAATCTGAAATTAGGGATGATGTATTTATTTCCTGTGCAACATGTCCCTGGGCTCCATGGCCTTCCCTTCCTTTTTTATCAACAGTTCTTGAATTTAATTAGGGATGACCTTATAGCCATGTTTAATAGTTGAAATAAAGAACAACTAGATCTATTTAAAGAACCAGATGAAGTGTCTACACCTAAGTATAGATCTATTGCTCTTTGTAATTGTAGTTTTAGGAGGGGGGGGGGTGTCAAATGTATATTATGGAAAGGTGTGTTATGGTAAGTATTCTCTACTCATGAAGTTATTCATGATGTGGTGCATATTGGGCAATGTGGGTTCATCTTTTAAATTAGACTATGGAAGAGCATGTGATATAGTTAATAGGATATTTCTTATCTCTGTTATCATTTAAAGGGGGCTTTTGCCATAAGTGGGTCTATCTTGTCAAAACTTTTGTTTTGAATGGTTTTGTAGGTACTACCAGTGATTTCTGTGAATCAGGTTGAGGTGTTAGTCAAGGTCACCCTAGTTTCCCTTAGACATAATTAAGTTGTTGATGTATTCACTAGAATGTTCATTAAGGCAACTGTTATGGGCAGATTTTTGGCTTTACCAAATAATTCAACCTACTGGTATCATTAGCATGAAATATGCTCATGATACTCTGATTTTAAAAAAAATAAGATGACTATGTTAGAAACCTCAAATGGATTCTTATGTGTTTTGAATAGTTGTCTAGTATGAGGATTAATTTCCATAAATGTGATTTGAGGCATGTTAACATTGAGCCCCAACCTTGTGCTCAAACCATGTGATACCATGTGATGTAGGAGTATATTGGTGTTCCCCTTCAACATGCTAAACATAGGAAGGGCGGTAGATAAGATTGTTAAAAGAGTTGTTGGGTGGAGAGGGAAACTCACAGTGGCAGATTGAATTTGATCTAGTCTTGCCTAGCCAGCATTCCTTCATTATGTTTCTCAAATGAGCAATTTCTTTGATTAACTCTCAAATGGCTCATTGTTTTGGGGATAAGTACCACCTAGCCATCAAATGTCCTACCACTTAGGCTTGGAAAAATTAGGAAAGAACTTATTGCCCCAAAGAGGTATATTATGGAAAGTATTCTCTACTCATGAAGTTATTCATGATGTGGTGCATATTGGGCAATGTGGTTTCACCTTTAAATTAGACTATGAAAGGGCATGTGACATGGTTAATAGGATATTTCTTACCTCTATTATCATTCAAAGGGGCCCCTTGCCATAAGTGGGTTAATCTTGTCAAAACATTACTTAGGAATGGTTTTGTAGGCATTACTAGTGATTTCTGTGAATCTTGTAGAGGTGTTAGATAAGGTCACCCTATTTCCCCTTGATACTAAATTTAGTTGTTGATGTATTCACTAGAATGCTCATTAAGGCAACTATGAGCAGATTCTTGGGCTTTTTCAAATAATTCAACCTACTGGTATCATTAGCATGCAATATGCTGATGATACCCTGCTTTTTAAAAAAATAAGATGACTATGTTAGAAACCTCAAATGGATTCTTGTATGTTTTGAACAGTTGTGTGGCATGAGGATTAATTTCGGTAAATGTGATTTGATGCCTATTAACATTGAGGCTCAACCTTTTGCTCAAACCATGTGATACTGTGTGATGTAGGAGTATATTGGTGTTCCCCTTACCATGCTAAACATAGGAAGGGGGCCTACAACCAGTAGTAGATAGGATTGTTAAAAGAGTTGTTGAATGGAGAGGGAAGCTCATAGTGGTTGATTGACTTTGTTCCAGTCTTGACTAGTCAACATTCTTGCCTATATGAGTGTCATTAAGTTTCTCAAATCAGTATTTTTTTGATTAACTCTTAAATGGCTCATTGTTTTGGGGATAAGTACGACCTAGCCAGCATAAGTACCACCTAGCCAATTGGGATTTGCTATGTATGAGGAAATATTTTGGAGGGTTGGGTATACCTAATCTCTTTGAAGTTAACATTTGCCTCATAGCCTCTTGGATTAAGAGATACTGTTTAAATAATAACAAGTTCTAGAAACAGAGCATTTATCAGAAATGCACAACCCAATCTCCTAACCTTTTTGCTTGTTCCAACAATGATATCTCCCCGTTTTGGAAAGGAGTTTTGTGAGACACTAAAGATGCCAATATTGGATATCAATGGAAAGTTGGGAATGCTAAGAAGGTTCAACTTTAGGAAGATCAATGGTTGGTTCTGTCAGCTTGGCTGCAAATTTTGGGGATCTTTATATGATCTCTAATGAGCATAACCTTACTATTGCTGAAATCTGGGATGGATCACAATGGAAAATCTCTTGTAGGAGATATTTTGGTTAAAATTTACTGAATATATGGTTTGACCTAACTCATGTTGCCTAACCCATTAACCTCTTTGATGAGAAAGATGTTTTAATCTGGAAACTAAGTCTAAAGGGATTTATTTAGTTAGTTCCTTATATGCTCTTTTTAGTTTCAGAGGTATAACTCTGTTAAAATTCCTATTGTTTGGAAGCTAGTTGTTCCTTCGAATTCACATCTTTTTGTGGTTGCTAGCTAACAATAAACTACTCAACTAGAGATAATCTCAACAAGAGACAAAATGTACCTGGCCTCTCTTGCCTTTTTTTGATATGAGCATGAGTCATATATTCACTTGATTTTTGAGTTATGTTGTTTCTACTAAGATTTGGAGATACATTTCTTTGCTTAATGGAATGAGATGTAGAGCTAGTGTTGATTGTGTCACATGTTGGTGGATTAGTAATGCTTATCATTAAGTTGAAAATGTTGTCCATGCAACCACTTTGTGGTCTATATGGAGAACCCGCATGATTTATACTTTAATTCTTCTTACTGATATGGCTTATATGTGATTTTCAGGAAAACATCTGTTAAGGAATGGGAACTGGATACCGCAAGCATGACATTGAGACTCAAAGCCAAGAAGCATCACTTAGTGGACAATGTTGTGAAGCTTATTGTTCTACATCATGCCCAATCCTTTGTTTGGAGTGCTCTACCATTTGGGGGGGGGGTGGACAATGGTGTCAATCTCTATATTTTGGGTGGCTCTACTTACCTTTTTTAGTTACCTGGTTGAACTTGTTTAGATTTCTTAAAACTTTTTTGTTGAGCTTTGTATTCATGTCGTGCTCTGCTTGCTACAAAATGTATGGTCACATGATTTCTTAAAATGGAACCGGGGTATAAGCTCTTGCCCTAAAAAATCATGGGCTTGTGTTCTCTGACTATCTTTGCTAGCATTGAGTTTTCCCATCTCGTCTACAATCAGTACCACCGTCGAAATCACTATGACTAACTAAGGGATAGTACGAGTCGCTACTCGGAGTTGGTAGATTTGCATTCTGGGTTGGTTTCGAGTTCTCCTAAGTAGATCAACTAGGGTTTAACATGATTGATGAAGCTTCGTGGCCATTGTTGTAGGCGGCGGGCAAGGATGATATCGAGAGTATGATGAGTGGTTTGGTATCCGTAAGGAGGACCTTGATGATGTCAATTTTTAGGAGGAAGGGCCACCGCCGATGGAGACCACCTGGTGGTTTGTCACTAGTAAAGTTACATATTACAAGGTGTACAACCAATTCTAACTTTTTGGGAATATATGTTCTGCATGAGATCTTGTGTCGAAGATTCAGATACATGCCTGGATAAATAACATGTATATGATGTAATGTTCATGCTTGGGGGAATGGGAAAAGTTCATGGAAGGTGGTCATGGGGATTTTCGTGCCAATGACGTTCTACTTGCATCATTCCTTGGCATCATTGGCTCTCCCTTCGCCCCCAGTGTTGCATCGCAAGGGCAAGGCAGTGATTGGTAGCAATATGGCAACTTCTTCCTCAACTGTAGTCGACTTGGAGGAGTCTCATCGCGCAGACGGCGGGTGGTTGTTGGTCGGACGACTGCTGGTTGAGTTTGAGGTGAATCTAGGAGTAATTTTTAATGAGCTCCGATGTGTGTGGCGGCTCCATGGGAATGTCGCTCCTCAGATATTGCCCAGCAACGATGGTTGGTTTATGCTCAGGTTCAAGGATCAAGGAGATATGAAGCTTGCTCTACTTGCTTAACCATGGCACTACAATCATGATGCGGTTATTTTGCATCATTCGAAGGCAAGGTCAAGCCGGTGGATGTCGCTTACTGAAAGTGCAACTAATCCCTGGATGGTTTTGGTAATTAATAACAACATATATGTCATTGATCTAAAGAACATTGATGATAGATTTCAGAAAAGATCAATTATTGGCATGGCAAGTACTAATGGATGTGGACCTAACCTTAAAAAAATGGATGTGGACCCCTCAAAATGTCAAGAACAAGAATTGGCTACCCCAAGACTCTACATTTTTGGTTTAGTGATCCAAGATCATTTCGAGTCCCTTAGGAAAGTCAATACTATTAAAAGGGGATGAGGTATTGTTGATGAGGTTGTTGCTCAAAGTGCTTAGTGATATTGCTCCAAAACCCTCCATCACTTTCCCAAAAACACATCTGTCCAAACCCTAATTCATCATTTCAGTCCCACCGATATCATCCACCCTAGACCCACCAAGATTATCCTTCTATTGCCACAACCAAAACCCTAACAATTTGGTATGACTGAAATAGTTCTAGGTCCCACCGAGACGGCCTTGCCAAGCTTCTATAATGAAGTCGCTTCATTTTAGAATCATCGAGACGAATTGATCGGAATTACCGAAACATGGCTTTGCCCTAGCCATTGCACTTCGGTCCCACCGCGTTGGTATATTCGGTCTCACCAAAAATCCTAATGGTCAAGTATTTTGCACTAGTTGGTCTCACCGAGATTATCATATCAGTGCCACCAAGTCAGGTCAAAAGCTTGTAATGCTTGGATTTTTTCTGCTGCCTATTTATACCCCTCCACCACCACTTACTCTCTAAGAGAGCCATCGGAACGAAACATGACTTCCACCATTCATTTTCTGAGAGAGAACCACCTACTCATGTGTTGAGATCAAGAGATTCCATTCCTGCCATTTGAACCTTGATTTCTAGCCTCTTCAAGTTGCTTTCCACTCCAATCCTTCTCCTACCCAAGCCAGATCTATGTGAGAGAGATTGAGTGTTGAGGAGACTATCATTTGAAGCACACGAGCAAGGAGTTCATCACCAACACAACATCTATTACCTTTTGGAGAGTGGTGTCTCCTATATTGGTTAGGTGTCACTTGGGAGCCTCCAAGATCATGTGGAGTTGAACCAAGGAGTTTGTAAGGGCAAGGAGATCGCCTACTTCATGAAGATCTACCCGAGTGAGGCTAGTCCTTCGTGTACGGAAGCCATGGTGAAATAGACAAGGTTGCTTCTTCATGGACCCCTCATGGGTGGAGCCCCTCCATGGACTCACGCAACCATTACCCTTCGTGGGTTGAAGTCTCCATCAACATGGACGTACGATAGCACCACCTATCAAAACCACGCCAAAAATTATTGTGTCTTCATTGTGTTTCAAATATTTGAACCCCTCTTGTACTTACATGTGCAATGTTTTACTTTCCGCTGATATACTCGTAGAATTGCATGTGTAGGGTGATACTTGACTTGATAGATTTGCTAAAATCCGCCCACAACTAAAATTGGGAAAAGGTTATATTTTTATTTGGTCAAGTAGTCTAATCACCCCCCTATAGACATATTTTCGATCCTACACTTACTCCCGTAGGACTTTTTGAGATTCCCCAAAGAGGAAGGGGTGAAGCAGAATAACATCAAAGTATTTCCCTTAGTTAAGAACTAGGGTTATTGATCCAGTAGGAGTGCCTTAAGCTAGCAGCAACACATGCACACAAACGAATACAAACTTGCATCCAACGCTTTAAGAGGGTTGTCAAGCCCCTTGCCTTGCTAGTTACAAGATTAAACGCAAATGATAGAGGTAGATAATAACAAAATAGCACGACAAATAAAAGGAGAAATTATGTAGAAAAACTTAGTAATGGAGAATAGACCCTGGGGGCCATAGGTTCACTAGTGGTATCTCTTTCAAAAACAGGCAAAGACATGGTAAACAAATTAGAGTTGGACAATTGATAAAATTGCAATATTCATGACTATGATCATTCATGGAATAATCTCATATAGGCGTTACGTCTGTGATAAGTAGACCATTAATTCAACTACATCTACTACTAATACTCCACCCCATAACAACTACCCATCATGCATCTCAAGGTATTAAGTTTGTAAGAAACAAAGTACCGTAATAAGCAACATGAAATCATGTAGACAGGAAGAAGTCAATCAATATGACAAAACCCCGTCGTTTTATTCTTAGTGGCAACAATATTTTGTCAGTAGGTTAGAGCATGGCAAAACTGAACCCACTATGTAGCACCACTCCCTCTGAAGAAAACCCCATTGAAGTTGGCCAAAGAAGACAGATAGATCAGAGAGCATACATAGATATTTAATTATGCAGCAACAAAACCTCAAAATATTCAATTGATTTCAATGAACAGTGTAATCATAAATGGGCATTTGTCATGTCCCAACAAACACACCACCGATTATGTCGAATTGATCTCGATCATGTGAGAAGTCTCATGTGAACATGGTATGGAAGATCCAAAAAGAGAGAGAGAACCTTCTAGCTACTACTATGGACCTGTAGGTCCTAATGGAACTACTCACACATCATCATGGAGGCAACAAGGTTGATGAAGATGGCTCTGGCAATGGCTTCCCCCTCCAGCAGGGCTCCAGAACAGGCCTCCGGGTGGGATGTTCGCGGAATATGAGCTTGCGCCGGCGATAACTTTCTTCTGGAAATATGGCAGAGGGTTTTGGTAGGAGTTGTCATGTGGCCCCCTGGCTACCCATCTCGATCTCTCCCAAAGCTTCCCATGTTTCTTGTTGCCCAAAAAAATTGTATTAAATCGGCAAGTGATTTTGACCTCTGTAGATATTGATTTCATGCGAAAAAAGAGTAGAAAATAGGAACTGCCACTAGGTACTAAATTAATAGTTTAGTCCAGAAAAATAATATAAATTGCTATAAAAATATAAAAGTGGTATTATAATATCATTAAACAATAAAAGACTATAGATACACATGAGAAGTATCAACATCCCCAAGCATAATTCCTACTCGTCCTCGAGTAGGTAAGTGACAAACAGAGATAATTTTTTATGTTGAATGCTACCCAACATAATATTCATCAAATGATGTAACACGGTTTGAACTCGAGACAAAAGTGATTCAAAGAAATGATCTATATTTGATAACAAGCAAGTAGCATCAAAATGTGTAAATAAAAATCGCCATTGCTTTTCGTGGATTAATGTTTTCATGCAATACCAAATAATACTCATATGTCATATTCATGTTCCCAATCACTCAAGACTTTATCATATTCAAACATATTATCATAACACAACCTAGAGTTTCAGTCAAGCAATCAATATTTATGACAAACCCTTTCCAATTACTTAGCACTTTGTTTAATGATGAACTTACAAACCCTTCTTGATGAAAGCCAATCAACATAGTGCGGCGGCCCTGAAATCAGCATTAGATTTATATTGTGCGACGTCGGGACAGCTGGTAAGTGTGGAAAAGTCCAGTATTTTCTTTAGTCCTAATACAACGGTTGAGATCATAGAACAAATGTGTACAATGCTGAATGTAATGATGGAGGCAATGAATGATAAATACTTGGGTTTACCAGCCAACGTGGGTGCTGACAAATCAGACCGCTTTAAATTTTTGATTGAACAAATTGTTAAGAAAATCAGTGGTTGGAAGGAAAAATTACTGTCCGCTGGGGGGAAGGAGATCCTACTCAAGGCTGTGACCCAAGCCATACCTACCTATGCAATGTCGGTCTTCAAAATTCCTAAAAAAATGTAAAGGAATCATTGACACGATAGCGCATTTCTGGTGGGGAGACGAGGAGAACCAGAGGAGGCTGCATTGGTTGGCCTAGTGGAAAATGTGTGTACCAAAAAACCAAGGTGGAATGGGATTCCGTGATATCCACTATTTCAACCTGGCTTTGCTCACCAAACAAGCATGGCATCTTATTGATAATCCCGACTCCTTGTGTGCCACTATTTTGAGGGCCAGGTATTACCGTGATGGCGATTTGCTGATGTCTAAGCCAAAACATGGTGCTTCTTTCACCTGGCAGAGCATTATGGCAGGTATGACTACTCTGAAACGTGGCTGTATTTGGCGAGTGGGTAACGGACATAACATCAATATGTGGGAAGATGCCTGGATCCCAAGCTGTGTCACTAGGAAGATTGTGACCCCTAGGGGGAGCCATCTGCTATCAAAAGTGAGTGACCTGATTGACCCTGCTTCCAACAATCAGGACGAGGAACTGATTAGACAAACTATGTGGCCCATTGACGCACAACGATTTCTTTCAATCCCACTTTCGAAATATGTGTAGCGACCCGGCCCGAATGGATCAAGTCTCCGTGCTTAAGTGTCATCCCTGGATCGGTATGCTGACACACACAGTACTCGAGGATTTATAACAGAGGTAAATCACATGTATAAAGATAACGTAAATACTATTACCTCAATCCAAACATAGCGGAAGAACAACAAGGTTGTGGGTTCCCATCAACACCAACGGCAAAGTTGAGTGTAGAAATCGTAACCCTAACATATCACTTACTCGTCGTAATATAATCCTGCAACATGAGACGTTGCAGCCACAAAGGGTCAGTACATTGAATGTACTGGCAAATTCACACTCTAGAGCAATGATGAATAATGGCTATCACTACGTGCATATATGGCTGGTGGAGAAGCTCTATGGTTATAGTTTTTGCGTAAAGCCAATTTTTCCCTACTGCAAAGGAATAAATTTTATTTAACTATCATGGTGGTTGTTAAACATTGAGAATGGTTGACAGCATTCTCAATCCCAATTAAGTATCATCATTAGAACCCAAAAAAATTAATTAAAGTAACGTGATGAGATCAACATGATAATCCAAGAACCAGATACTCAAGATGTCCATAACCGGGGACACAGCTAATCATGACTAGTCTGTACACTATGCAGAGGTTTGCGCACTTTTCCCCACAAGACTCGATCTCCTCCGTTGGATTTCTCGCACTACATGGTGTTTGAGAAACGGATGATCGAGACATAGTCTTTCAGAAGTGCTAGCACCTTACGATCGGGTAGACCGTACCACCTACATCCCCTACATCTGCTAGTCTACCACTATAAGAGTTCGCACGACTTAGTCAACTATGCTAGAGCCCATAGTAGCTTGTGGCTGGACACGGAAGTTTCTAGTATGAATAATCTCATGATCCCTTTGAGCCTGGGTGGCGGTCCATAAAAAAATAGGCAATCCTGGAATACCCAGGTGCCTCAATCCACCCAGATGTGTGTTAAAGTTACCACCTTAAGCAAACCATTAATTAACAATCTCACATCTGTCATGAATACTCTCAAACCCAATCCACGTCTACGAGCATAGCATGGCAATATAAGCATAACGTAATAGTAACTCCCAAGGTTTAATGCAGGGCAATAGGTTCCTACCTCATCAACTACTTCCCAATACTCACATGTTATCAATCCTACTCATGCAATGTTTGAGGGTTGAAACTAATGCATAAAAACTGGGTATGAAAAGGGATATGATCAAAGTGTGAACTTTCCTGCAATGTTGATGAAGATGATTCGCACTCATAACTCTTGATAGTTCTACTCGTCACAGTCCGGTCAATCTATTGTAAGCAAGCAATAGTAACCGCACATAAGCAATCACTCAAAAGATCGAAAAGAACGAAGAAAACAATTCGGAAAACATCAAAACCAAGCAAATAACTCTTGCAACATAAAACAGTTTCTAATAGTACCAAAATGACGTGAATTTGGCCTTATCAGAAAGTTTAGGTCAAGAGCTTCGATTTGCAAAAAGAATGAACTCAAACGGAGCTACGAAACTGAAGTTATGATCAAACAAAGTTTGAATTCAAATCTGGTCTAATTCAATTTTTAAAATTTCAAAAACATGTTTGGGTTGGATTACTGGATAGAGGAGATCATAACGAAGAAGTGGGCGTTGGTTTCGTTGGGTTTGGATAAACGGGTAAAAAGATGTGGTTGTTTGAAAAACAGGGGCTAATTTGTAAAAATATATTCACAAATGAGTCCCTGGCCGAAATTAAAACAGAAAAAGAAAAACCTATCTAACGAATGTTCGCTGCCGAACGCTAACTAATGAATATGCTCACTATAACTACCTAAACAGAAAACGTTCTCTGAATAACTAAACAAAAAAACGGTTTTATAAAACAAAAACGGGGAAACTGGGACAGTTTTATACCGTAGGCGGTTTTTGTCAAAAAAAACCCAGGGCGGTTTTTTTTTCGACGACGAGGAAGACGACCGCGGCGGTTTGGCGGCGACGACTCCGGCGAAGGCGGCGCGGCTCCTGCGAATCCGGCGACGGGGCTGCGCGTCGCGGGCGGCACTGCAGACGGCGGGGCAAGGCGGCAGCGGAGGGAGGCAGCGGCGGGCGGAGCAGCGGCAGGAGCAGGCGAGGCGGCGGCTCCGGCGAGATGCGGGAGGGCGGCGACGCGAGAAAAGGGAAGGAAGAGGGCCCGGGCGGTGCCCTTTATAGGGAGGGGAGGGGAGGCGTCAGGCGTGGAGGAGGGGGCAAGCCAAGGCGGCGCGGAAGGTGGACTCCGGGGGAAAAACGGCGATGGCGGCGTCGTGCGGACGCGGGAGTCCGTCCCGAGGTCGGGGGCGAGGGCACTGGGCTGGTGGGCCGCGGCCTGGCAAATTGGGTCGGCCCGGTCCGGCGGAGGAAAGAAGTTTTTTTAATAAAGATTTCCAGACGAACAAAAATAAATAAAACACAATAAATAAAAATATTATATAGGCATATAATATATCAAATTTTTTAGAAAAAGATTTGCTACAAGATGAACATTTTTCTAGCATTAAATGAAATACACACAAATTCAAATAATGCAAAGAGTGCTACTGGTCTAATAAAATCCAATAAAAATCATTTTAAAAATACCAAAATGATTTCAAATTTATTTATCTCCAATTTTCTGATGTAGGGAATCATGTTACCCTATTTTCCATATATTTAATTTTTGGAGAAAAATAAGTTGAATAAAACTCAAATAAATCCAAATTGAAAATTAATTCCAAAAGGACTTTGAAATTGATCCTTTGAAACTCCCAACTCATATTTCATATAATTTGAAGAAGCCATTTTATCTTCGCTCGTGAAAATCATTGAGTTGCATAAAGTTTCAGAATTGGAAATATTCTCAAATGAAATTCAAATATTTTCAACACCCCTTGTCATTTAAATAAATGGAAAAAGTCATGTCATCTTCTCTCCAGGGTTTTGTGATGAAAAGAATTTGAATTCACGGAGATCACGAATGCAAAATGAAAGTTTGGGAAAGTCCTTTTATTCCCTCTCATTTAACTTTCAAAAAGTTTCGAATTCACTCACTTTCAGTCAATCAATCAAACAAACAATCAAATCTATCTATTTATTATAACATTACAAAATTTAGAATTTTGGGATGTTACAAACGTACCACCCTTAAAATGGATCTCGTCCTCGAGATTCGGAGAGGCTAGAAAGAAATAGGTTAGGGTTTGGGGGTCTTCTCAAAATCCATCGATCATCACAGGGGTCTGGGGTGCTACCACCCTTAAAAGCATTGTTACGGTTCCACCAAAAACTCATACCCTTCATCCTTATTCTTGACAGTGTCGGTCTTCTCAGATTCTCAGAATAATTCCTTCTCTGGGCTCTTCCGATAGTGGCATAACCTTTACTACAGTTCTTCTGTCCTTTCATCTTGGTAAGGTTATTCCGAGACAGGGTCATCTTAGCTGACGGGTCCGACACCAATACTAAACAACTATCGATATCTCATGGTGGTCAACAATTTATGGTTTCTCCTGCAGGAAATGGGTCTGGGTTGATCCTCACCGTATAACCTACGGTTGGCACAGCTGCCTTGTACAAGGGAAAAAATTGCTATACCATTCTAAGGTTTAAACAAGGTGATCAATCCATCCCGCACCCAAATCATTACCCTATATATGGTTTAGTGAATCTCGAATTCTAACACTCGGTCATCCTCACAAGAATTGCAGAATTTCTCTTGTCGACGAACTAGGTTCGGATAATCCATTGATTCTGCAAGCCAAACAAACATCTATCGTTCCTTCACAACTCTCAGGTTTTCGTAAACTCCTATAAGATCGTCTGTCGATAAAATCGTAACTTCTACCAGGGTTTTTCCTTCAGCAAGAGTGTGCTTGCTTCTTGGCAGGTCCTGGGGCCCGTGGGTTATGTCCCACCTCATCACTTGTAAACCTTGACCTCATCCTCGGGGCAACTGATCGTTATTCCAACATCCAACTTCCTAGTATTCTTAAATCCATCCAATTGTACTGTCTTCCTTCCTTCTATTGGCACCAACTAGGACATGATTACTCAGACTCATCATGGAGTTATAATCGTTCCATAATACCAACATCATATCTCCTTTATATCCAATAATAATTCATCTCTTCATCCTTGTGGGATATCCCACACACCGAGATAAAAACTTATACTTATGAAGTCCATACTCCACTTCGTGGAACATCATTATCCTTTCCAGGGTCAAGCGTCCTTACAAGGGAATATTGGCCATCTCTGCATGGCACTTCTTCAAGTGGGAAATGTGAAACACATCATGAACTCCTGACAATCCTTCGGGTGACTCCAACTTGTCGGCCACTTCTCCCATACGCTCCAAATCTCGGTATGGTCCTACAAATCACGGGGCTAACTTTCCCTGAACTCCAAATCGTTTAACTCCTCGCAGAGGGGACACACGAAGACATGCTCTTTCTCCTATTTCATAGACTATCTCCTTGCATTTTTGAGTCTGCATAACTCTTCTGCCTGGACTGAGCTACCTTCAGTCTATCTCGAATTAACTTAACATTCTCTTCTGACTCCTTGATCACATTTGGTCCAAACAACTGACGGTCTCCAACTTCATCCCACATCAACGGTGTCTGGCTCCTTCTCCCATACAAAGCTTCAAAAGGGGCCATCTTTAAACTGGTTTGGTAACTGTTGTTGTATGAGAACTCTGCGTAAGGTATATTATCATCCCTACTAGATCCATGATCTAGCGCACACGCTCTCAACATGTCCTCCAGAATCTGTTTGACTCTCTCGATTTATCCATCTGTCTGCGAATGAAAGGCTGTACTGAACTCTAGCCTAGTACCCAAAGTCTGGTGCTGCTGATTCCAAAACTTTGAGGTAAACTGTGTTCCTCTATATGATACGATGGTCCTTGGAACTCCATGCAGACATACGATCCTGGTCAAATATATCTTGGCCAACTTCTCACTTGTATAGGTGGTTTTTACTGGGATAAAGTGAGCCACTTTGGTCAAGCGAATAAACTACTACCCAGATAGAATCATGTCCCGTTCGGGTTCTAGGAATTTCGGTAATGAAATCCATGCCAAACTTATCCCACTTCCATTCGGGTATCGGCATAGGCTGTAGTAATCTTGCTGGCTTCTGATGCTCTGCTTTTACTTTCTCTGGCATACATCATTTACGACTACATACTCCACAATATCCTTCTTCTTACCAGTCCACCATAAACACTCCTTCAAATCCAAATACATCTTGGTGTTTCCAGGGCGAATCGAGTATGGTGAGTCATGAGCCTCCTGAAGTATTAACTTCCTGATCTTTGCATTATCGGGCACATATACACGGTCCTCGAACCATAAGGTGTCGTTCTCATCCTTACGAAAACCTTTGGCCTTTCCTTTGCTTATCCTCTCTTTTACCTCAACAATTTCTTAGTCATCCTTCTGAGCTTCACGGATCTTCCCCAACAATGTAGACTGAACTTCCATTGCTGTAACGAAATCTTTGGGAACAATCTCCAACCGAAGTTCCCCGAGACCCTTGGCTAACTCCTTTGGTAATCCTCCGCTTATGAGGGTATTCGTCCTTGTTTTCTTTATGGTTGTGTCCTATTACTCCACAAAGCTTGCATGCACGCGTTTTCTTCATATCCTTCCCATAAGGCTTCAACTCCTAGGACACAACCGAGACTTTGGCAAAGTCAACTTAAATTCTTTCCAAGTGGTTACTCCTTGCCATCTATTGTTGGTTTGGTACATCCTTCACCAAGTAGCAGCAACTCTTACAAAGCACTGAAGAGTATGCTGGGTCATATCCTTTCCGACTATAGGGTTATTCTCCATGTGATTCTCCAAGTTCTGAATTCCATCGGTCTGTCTCCAATTGACTCATTGGTCCATAAAATACAAGCTCATCTCCATTCATCCTCTAATGGGTCCATGGGTTTGGGGTGAGATAAGAGAGAGAGAGAGGGATGCACACAATACAAACAACAGTTTTGAAAAGACAGATTTTTATTTGTGTCTGTCAGAAAAACATCAAACAAATGACAGCTCACAAACGTCGCATCTAACGTAAGTGTATAACAGGGGTTTGGTCTTCTAAAGGTCAATAAATCTTCAAAGTCATCAAACTCTTCAAGTCTTGTTCATGCCTCCAATGGCTTCTTCCAATCATGCTTGTCCTTCTTAAGTTGTTTTGTCAGATCATCTCTGTTGACACGAATTCTCTCGTGACGTCCTTTAATATTTCTGGAGTTGCGTTCCAGACTTCTGGGTTTCATCAACCTCGACATGAACCATGGTCCTACTGTCCTTTAGTTCCCGACGAATCTCCTGTATCTCAAGGTTTTACTTCTCTAGCTTGGCTGCTTTCAACTTCTGGTCCTAAGTTCTTCACGAAACGCTTCCTCATCAAATACTGCTTCCTACAGACCCATCTTGACTTCTTGATGTAACACTCCAGATCCTGGCGATACACCAGCTAAGGTTAAAACTTCGTCTTGCTGATAGGTGTTCCATCAGCCTTCTACCATCCAATCCTTCCATGCATATGCATGCTTAACTCAGCACAGTGACAATAGCATAAGCGGGCGATAACCTCATGGATATCCGTGTTTCTGCTCTTGTCATTTCCATGAGCTATCTCTCCATAGTTGATATCTCCTGTATTAGGGTTTTCTTGACAAAACTTTGAGTTTTTAATTAACTCTCCGTGTTCCGGTCTTTCTCCAACACACCTTGATCTCGGGTATTGACAGCTTCCTTTCTTCTAATGCATGGTAAAATCTTCTTCATTCCGAATGGTCTTAGTTGTCCGGTATCTTGTACTTCTTGGAATGGTCTCATCCGTCGAATATTCGAGTGGTCCAAAGGGGAAAGGGGTATGGTCTCACTTAAAGGGAATATTTGAATAAGCTCAGAAGAGAAGAGAGGTAAAAGATCTTTTTTAAAAATGAAGTTCGTAGAGAAAATCTTTCCTATAGGCTTGCTAGTTTCTAGGGTCACGTCCTACAGTCAACATGTGCTCTGATACCATCTTGTAGCGACCCGACCCGAATGGATCAAGTCTCTGTGCTTAAGTGTCATCCCTGGATCGGTATGCTGACACACACAGTACTCGAGGATTTATAACAGAGGTAAATCACATGTATAAAGATAACGTAAATACTATTACCTCAATCCAAACATAGCGGAAGAACAACAAGGTTGTGGGTTCCCATCAACACCAATGACAAAGTTGAGTGTAGAAGTCATAACCCTACGTATCACTTACTCGTCGTAGGATAATCCTGCAACATGAGACGTTGCAGCCACAAAGGGTCAGTACATTGAATGTACTGGCAAATTCACACTCTAGAGCAATGATGAATAATGACTATCACTACATGCATATATGGCTGGTGGAAAAGCTCTATGGTTATAGTTTTTGCGTAAAGCCAATTTTTCCCTACTGCAAAGGAATAAATTTTATTTAACTATCATGGTGGTTGTTAAACATTGAGAATGGTTGACAGCATTCTTAATCCCAATTAAGTATCATCATTAGAACCCCAAAAAATTAATTAAAGTAACGTGATGAGATCAACATGATAATCCAAGAACCATATACTCAAGATGTCCATAACCGGGGACACGGCTAATCATGATTAGTTTGTACACCATGCAGAGGTTTGCGCACTTTTCCCCACAAGACTCGATCTCCTCCGTTGGATTTCTCGCACTACATGGTGTTTGAGAAACGGATGATCGAGACATAGTCTTTCAGAAGTGCTAGCACCTTACGATCGGGTAGACCGTACCACCTACATCCCCTACATCTGCTAGTCTACCACTGTAAGAGTTCGCACGACTTAGTCAACTATGCTAGAGCCCATAGTAGCTTGTGGCTGCACACGGAAGTTTCTAGTATGAATAATCTCATGATCCCTTTGAGCCTGGGTGGTGGTCCATAAAAAAACAGGCAATCCTAGAATACCCAGGTGCCTCAATCCACCCAGATGTGTGTTAAAGTTGCCACCTTAAGTAAACCATTAATTAACAATCTCACATCTGTCATGAATACTCTCAAACCCAATCCACGTCTACAAGCATAGCATGGCAATATAAGCATAACGTAATAGTAACTCCCAAGGTTTAATGCAGGGCAATAGGTTCCTACCTCATCAACTACTTCCCAATACTCACATGTTATCAATCCTACTCATGCAATGTTTGAGGGTTGAAACTAATGCATAAAAACTGGGTATGAAAAGGGATATGATCAAAGTGTGAACTTGCCTGCAATGTTGATGAAGATGATTCGCACTCATAACTCTTGATAGTTCTACTCGTCACAGTCCGGTCAATCTATCGTAAGCAAGCAATAGTAACCACACATAAGCAATCACTCAAAAGATCGAAAAGAACGAAGAAAACAATTCGGAAAACATCAAAACCAAGCAAATAACTCTTGCAACATAAAACAGTTTCTAACAGTACCAAAATGATGTGAATTTGGCCTTATCAGAAAGTTTAGGTCAAGAGCTTCGATTTGCAACAAGAATGAACTCAAACGGAGCTACGAAACTCAAGTTACGATCAAACGAAGTTTGAATTCAAATCTGGTCTAATTCAATTTTTAAAATTTCAAAAACATGTTTGGGTTGCATTACTGGATAGAGGAGATCATAACGAAGAAGTGGGCGTTGGTTTCGTTGGGTTTGGATAAACGGGTAAAAAGATGTGGTTGTTTGAAAAACAGGGGCTAATCTGTAAAAAATATTCACAAACGAGTCCCTGGCCGAAATTAAAACAGAAAAAGAAAAACCTATCTAACGAACGTTCGCTGCCGAACGCTAACTAATGAATATGCTCACTATAACTACCTAAACAGAAAACGTTCTCTGAATAACTAAACAAAAAAAAACGGTTTTATAAAACAAAAACGGGGAAACCGGGACGGTTTTATACCGTAGGCGGTTTTCGTCAAAAAAACCCAGGGCGGTTTTTCGACGGCGAGGAAGACGACCGCGGCGGTTTGGCGGCGACGACTCCGGCGAAGGCGGCGCGGTCCTGCGATCGGCGACGGGGTGGCAGCGGGGCGCTGGCATTGATGGACGGCAAGAGCAGGGCAGCGGAGAGCGCCAGGCAGCGGCGGGCGGCATCGCTGAGCAGCCAGGAGCAGGCGACGTCGCGGCTCAGCCGAGATGCGGGAGGCGGCGGTGCCGAGAAGAAGGGAGGAAAGAGGTCCCGGGCGCCCCTTGTATAGAGGGGAGGGGAGCGTCCAGGCTGTTGGAGGAGGGGGCAGCCAAGGCGGCGCGGAAGGTCGACCTCGGGGGAAAAACGGCGATGGCGGCGTCGTGCGGACGCGGGAGTCCGTCCCGAGGTCGGGGGCGAGGGCACTGGGCTGGTGGGCCACGGCCTGGCAAATTGGCCTGCCCGGTCCGGCGGAGGAAAGAAGTTTTTTTAATAAATATTTCCAGAACGAACAAAAATAAATAAAACACAATAAATAAAAATATTATATAGGCATATAATATATCAAAATTTTCAGAAAAAGATTTTCTACAAGATGAACATTTTTCTAGCATTAAATGAAATACACACAAATTCAAATAATGCAAAGAGTGCTACTGGTCTAATAAAATCCAATAAAAATCATTTTAAAAATACCAAAATGATTTCAAATTTATTTATCTCCAATTTTCTGATGTAGGGAATCATGTTACCCTATTTTCCATATATTTAATTTTTGGAGAAAAATAAGTTGAATAAAACTCAAATAAATCCAAATTGAAAACTAATTCCAAAAGGACTTTGAAATTGATCCATTGAAACTCCCAACTCATATTTCATATAATTTGAAGAAGTCATTTTATCTTCGCTCATGAAAATCATTGAGTTGCATAAAGTTTTAGAATTGGAAATATTCTCAAATGAAATTCAAATATTTTCAACACCCCTTGTCATTTAAATAAATGGAAGAAGTCATGTCATCTTTTCTCCAGGGTTTTGTGATGAAAAGAATTTGAATTCACGGAGATCACGAATGCAAAATGAAAGTTTGGGAAAGTCCTTTTATTCCCTCTCATTTAACTTTCAAAAAGTTTCGAATTCACTCACTTTCAGTCAATCAATCAAACAAACAATCAAATCTATCTATTTATTATAACATTACAAAATTTAGAATTTTGGGATGTTACATGATATGACAGATTTCATTACGTGGAGTTACACAAAAAATGGTATGTTTTCGATAAGGTCTGCTTACTTGGTGGAATGTAATTATCTATATGGGAGTAGACTCAAATATTCTAATTGGATGGGGTGAATCACACCAAATCCTATTTGGTGTCAGATATGGAAGTTATCCTGCCCAACAAAAGTAAAAAAATTATATGGCGTACATTACATGGTACTCTCCCATGCCGGATAACACTCGCTAATAGACACATGAAGGTCTCACCCTCTTGCCCGACTTGCTTGCGGGGTTTAGAAGATACGAAACACATGATTTTCTTTTGTAGTAAAGCAAAAGAGGTTTGGAAGAGACTAGGGATGGATGTGACTATTGATAAAGCTTGTGAGGTTGACCTGGCCGGGGAGGCAATATTGGAATACCTTGTACTTCTTCCAGACCAAGACTTGAGTATTATGGGGTACCAAAATGTACGTGAAATGATAGCTATTTCAGCATGGTACCTATGGTGGGAAAGACGAAAGTTAGTGCATAAGGAATTAACTCCGAATGCAAATCAGATAGAAATGGGGATCATAGCTCTCACATCCAACTTTGTAAATGCATCATCTCCAAAGCCGGTGATGAAAAAGGGGGGCTGGTATTGTCCCCCTAGGGGTTTTGTGAAACTTAATGTTGACGCCTCTTTTGATCATGATATGTTGAAGGGTACGATGGGGGCAGTCTTAATAGACCACAAAGGTAGGTTCATTGCAGGAGAAAATGGAAAGATTGACTATTGTGCGGATGTTTTGATGGCTGAAGCTTTAGCTCTCAAGTTTGGCCTACCAATAGCGCAAAGGGCGGGGTTTAACCGCCTAATCATCAACTCAGACAACATGGAGGTGGTTGAGACCATGCAGGAAGGAGGACAATCAGCGGGGGCGGCGGCAGTTTTCGAGGACTGTTATCACTATGCCTGTGATTTTGTCATGACTAGATTCGAACATTGTAATAGAGAGGCAAATAAAGTAGCTCATGAACTTGCTAGATTAGCTAGATTTTCTCCGACTTCCGACTGGTTCGAGGAACCTCCAGATGAAATTTTAATGATCCTCACAAACGATGTACTGGTTATTTCAAATGAATAAAGTTTCATTTTAAATCAAAGAAACTTACAAACCCTTGGTCTAAGCACTTTGGATGGCAAATAAAGTGATGACAGGGATTTATAAGAAGACAAAAGTAAGAAAGCCTCACATCAATGCAGCTGATTGTTAGGCAATGAAGAGGCCTTACAATCTATATTAATGCGAGGAGTAGGGATTGCCATGCAATAGATGCACTCAAGCTATAAGTGTATGAAAGCTCTCCTAATGCAACTAGGTGGGTGTGCATCCAACTTGCTTGCTCATGAACATGTCGAGCATTTGAGGAAGCTCATCATTAGAATACACAAGCCAAGTTCTATAATGTAAAAATCCCACTAGCATATGAAATGAAGAATATGAAAACTCTCTACATGAAGTACATGGTGCTACTTTGAAGCACAAGTGTGTATAAAGGATATATTAGTGTTCCTCCTCTCTCTTTTTCTCTCATTTTTTGTGGGCACTGATACGTCTCCGTTGTATCTATAATTTTTGATTGTTTCATGCCAATATTATACCACTTTCACATACTTTTGGCAACTTTTTATATGATTTATTGGACTAACCTATTGATCCAGTGCCCGGTGCTAGTTCCCGTTTTCTGCATGTTTTTTGTATCACAGAGTATCCATATGAAACAAAGTCCAAACGTGATGAAAATTTATGGAGAATTATTTTGGAATATATGTGATTTTTGGGAGTTGGAATCACCGCAAACGGAGGCCCACACAGGGCACAATACACCAGCGCACGGGCCAGGAGCATGGCACGTAGTGATGGGTTGTACCCACCTCGTATGTCGGTTGGAGCTGTACTTCGGGCACAAGGAAGCTTATATCCAGAAAAAATCGTGTTAAAATCTCAGCGCAGTCGGAGTTACGGATCTCCAGGAATATAAGAAATGGTTTTCGGCCAGATCTGGGAACGACGAAACAGAAGAGAACAGAGAGGGAGATCCAATATTGGAGGGGCTCCCGCCCCTCCGCGGCCATGGAGACCAAGGACCAGAGGGGGAACCCTCCTCCCATCTAGGGGGGAGGCCAAGGAAGAAGAATAAGGAAGGGGGCTCTCTCCCCCTCGCTTTCGGTGGCGCTGGAGTGCCACCGGGGCAACGATCGGGACGACAATCTACATCAACAATCTTGCTACCGTCATCACCAACTCCCCCCTCTTTGCAGTGGTGTACCACCTCTTCTCCCCACTGTAATCTCTACTTAAACATGGTGCTCAACTCCATATATTATTTCCCAATGATCTATGGTTATCCTATGATGTTTGAGTAGATCTGTTTTGTCCTATGGGTTAATCATGATCTTGGTTGGTATGATTGTATATTTTATTTATGGTGCTGTCCTACGGTGCCCTCCATTCTCATGAAAACGTGAGGGACCCTTGCTGTAGGGTGTTGCAATATGTTCATGGTTTGCTTATTGTCAATGTTGCGAGAGTGACAAAAACTTAAACGCGGATAGGTGGGTTATGGCGTATGGGAGTAAAGAGGACTTGATACTTAATGCTATGGTTGGGTTTCACGACCTTAATGATCTTTAGTAGTTGCGGATGCTTGCTAGAGTTCCAATCATAAGTGCATATGATCCAAGTAGAGAAAGTATGTTAGCTCATGCCTCTCCCTCATATAAAATCACAAGAATGATTACCGGTACTTGTTATCAATTGCCTAGGGACAAATGACTTTCTTATTGACAAAAGCTTTCCACTTTTATTAGCTTGCAATTTTTCCGTAGTTTTATTCTCGCAAAGTACTCGTAGTTATATCCTTGCAAAATAGTTTCATACTTGTTTCCGGTAAAGAAAACGCTAAAGTGTGCGTAGAGTTGTATCGGTGGTCGATAGAACTTGAGGGAATATTTGTTCTACCTTTAGCTCCTCGTTGGGTTCGACACAATTATTTATCGAAAAAGGATACAAACGATCCCCTATACTTGTGGGTTATCAAGACCTTTTTCTGGTGCCGTTGCCGGGGAGCAATAGCGTGGGGTGAATATTCTCGTGTGTGCTTGTTTGCTTTATCACTAAGTAGTTTTTATTTCTTATTCTAAGTTGTTCTCTATCTTTAGTTATGGATATGGAACACGAAACACCAAAAAAATTAGTGGTACTTGCTACTCATGGAGATGGGGAACCTCCTAAAACTCTCGATGCTCGTTATGTGAAAGATGTTATGCACTACTTTGATAATCCTGAGAAAACCCCATTCAACTTGATAATGGGAGTAACATTGGATCAACGTGAATACTTTAGGGATTATCGCTTGACTCAAAAGGGAAAAATTTATGGGATCAAATTGAAATGTTGCAATGGTATGCTTGGGATTTATGCCAGAGATATGATTATACTTGTTTCTCTAGGATGAATGCTCCACATCTTCCCTTTTCATGTCAATTTAATGATAATGAAACCTTGGCTTCTTATGCTAGAGGTATATATGATTACTATGATGTGGAGCGAATAGAAGAATTTGTTGCTTTTAAGGGAGCTTATGAAATTGAATGTTTGTTTGAAAAGTTTGAAGATTTTGATGATTCAGTTTATAGACCTGAAAATTTTGCTATCCTTAAATATTGCTATGCTAATTATAAATAAAATTCCAATATTGATGCATTTATTGAGAAAGTCTCCGCTGTGCAAGAAGAGACTAATATTTTGCAGTTGTCTATGGAAGAAGGAATTGATGAAACTGTGAGCTCATTGGATGAAAAAGATGATGAGGAGAGCGAAGAACAAGCGAAGGAAGACCGGATTGATCACCCGTGCCCGCCTTCTAATGAGAGCAACTCTTCAACTCATACATTGTTTAATTTCCCTTCATTCTTACCGAAGGATGAATGCCATGATAATTGCTATGATCCCGTTGATTCATTTGAAATATCCCTTTTTGATGATGCTTGCTATGCTAGTGGCCATGATGCCAATTTAAATGATGCTTATGGAGATGAACTTGCTATTGTTCCTTATACTAAGAATGAAATTGTTGCTATTGCACCCACACATGATAGTCCTATTATCTTTTTGAATTCTCCCAACTACACTATATCGGAGAAGTTTGCTCTTGTTAAGGATTATATTGGTGGGTTGCCTTTTACCATTGCACATGATGATTTTGATGAATATAATATGCATGTGCTTGCTGCTCCTACTTGCAATTATTATGAGAGAGGAACTACATCTCCACCTCTTTGTGTTTCCAACACGATAAAATTGCAAGAAACTGCTTATGCTATGTATTGGCCTTGACTTGATGTGCATGAATTGTTTTTGTATGACATGCCGATGCATAGGAAGAGAGTTAGACTTTGTCATTGCTTGATATATGTTGCTTTGTGCTCACTACTAAATGCCAAATCATTGTTAATTCAAATTGGCTTTGATATACCTTGGGATCCGGGTGGATTCATTACTTGAGCACTTTATGCCTAGCTTAATGGCTTTAAAGAAAGCGCTACCAGGGAGACAACCTGGAAGTTTTAGAGATTCATTTATTTCTGTTGATTTCTTTTACATAGTTTAAAAACAAAAAAATATAGAGGGGAACTTAAAACTTCACAAAAAGAAAAGTGGAAGTGAGATAGACGAGCATTGTGAAAGTGGGGGACGTCCTTGAACTTTGTTCATGCTCACGAAAACTTTGTGAATCTTAATTACAGAAAATTTTCAACAAAAATAATTATCCCCTTGTACAATTCCATTGTATTATAAAAATAATGTGCCAAGATTTGCCTTTAGGATGTTTACATTGCTTGTTGGTTTGTGCGGTGCAAAACAGAAACTTTGGTTGTAGTGCACGATTTTAGAGTTTTTACTGGAACATCAAATGGTTCTGAAACTTTTTGCACTGTCTTTCTATACAATATGTTTATTTTTACTAATTATTTAAGAATTATTGGAGTCCAGAGGTATGGTGAATGTTCAGATTACTACAGACTGTCCTGTTTAAGACAGATTCTGTGTTGATGCATTGTTTGCTTGTTTTGATGAAACTATTGATTTTTATCGGTGGTATAAGCCATGGAAAAGTTATATTATAGTAGCTACAATGCAAAAACAAAATATGAATTAGTTTGCAATAGTACTTAGAGTAGTGATTTTCTTT
>NC_053028.1:488830915-488884765 GCF_003073215.2 Triticum urartu | reverse complement strand
TATTTATGTAGAAATAGACCCCATCTTGTTATCCTTAATAGCAACGATACATACGTGTCGGTTCCTCTTTTGTCACTAGGATCAAGCACAGTAAGATCGAACATATTGCAAAGCACATCTTCATGTTGCAAGATAAATAGATCAACTTGGCCAAACAAAACCCAAATATCGGAGAAGAAATATGAGGCTATAACTAATCATGCATATAAGAGATCAAAAGACTCAAATAACTTTCGTGGATAAAAACATAGATCTGATCATAAACTCAAAGTTCATCGGATCCCAACAAACACACCTAAAAAAGAGTTACATCATATGGATCTCGAAGAGACCATTGTATTGAGAATCAAAAGAGAGAGAGGAAGCCATCTAGCTACTAACTACAGACCCGAAGGTCTACAAAAGATTACTCATGCATCATCGGAGAGGCACCAATGAGGATGATGAACCCCTCCGTGATGGTGTCTAGATTGGATCTGGTGTTTCTGGAACTTGCGGCGGCTGGAATTGATTTTTCGTCGAGTCCCCTAGGGTTTCTGAAATATTGGGGTATTTATAGAGCAAAGAGGTGGTGCGGGAGGCCACCGAGGTGGGCACAACCCACCTGGGCTCTCTGGGGCCCGGGCGCGCCCTGGTGGGTTGTGCCCCCCTCGGGGCACCCCCAGATGCTTCTCCGACCCATTGGGTGTCTTCTGGTCCATAATAATTCACAAAAACTTTTGCTGCGTTTGGACTCCGTTTGATATTAATTTTCTACGATGTAAAAAACAAGCAAAAAACAACAACTGGCACTTAGCGCTATGTCAATAGGTTAGTACCAAAAAATGATATAAAATGATTATAAAATGATTGTAAAACATCCAAGAATGATAATATAAACAGCATGGAATAATCAAAAATTATAGATACATTGAAGACGTATCAACATCCCCAAACTTAATTCCTGCTCGTCCTCGAGTAGGTAAATGATAAAAACATAATTTTTGATGTGGAATGGTGCCTAACATGTTCATCACATATTCTTTCTTTTATAGCATGGACAATTGGACTTTTATATGGTTCAAAGCAATAGTCTAGTTTTGACATGAGGACTTTAATACTCAAGCATATCAACAGGCAAGCATGTCTTTCAAAATATCAACGCTAAAGCAAGTTATCCATAGCCCATTATGCTCAATCATTGATCCATTCATGAAACACACTCGCATATTAGCTACACCCAATGCTCAAGTACGATCATAGTGCCTCTTAGTTGGTGCTTTATAAGAGAAGATGGAGACTCAAATAAAAATAAAAATTGCATAAAGTAAATAGAAAGGCCCTTCGCAGAGAGAAGTAGGGATTTGTAGAGGTGTCAGAGCTCAAAGCGAAAAAGATAGAGATAAAACATTTTGGGAGGCATGCTTTTCCTGTCAATGAAAACGATCGAGTAGTTCCCAATACTTTCCATGCTAGATATATCATAGGCGGTTCCCAAACAGAAAAAAAAGTTTATTCCTTTTTCCACCATACTTTCACTTTCCATGGCTAACTGTATCCAAGGGTGCCTTCCATACCAACACTTTCCAAGGAATTTATTATTTGACAACATAAAGTAAATTCATTTTTCATTTCGGGACTGGGCATCCCTGATACCTTTGTCGTACTCTCGTGCAATGACAAGTGAATAAACACTCATCTTGAGAATAACACATCTAACATGGAAATATATCAGCCACCCCCTACCGTTTCATGAGTGGTACGAGCACACAAATGAGAAATTTATTTTGAAAATTAGAGATGGCACACACAATGCTTAGAACGGCAAAATAATACCGCGTATAGGTAGGTACAGTGGACTCATATGGCAAAACTGGTTTAAAGGATTTTGGATGCACAAGTAGTGATCATACTTAGTGCAAATGAAGGCTAGCAAAAGATTGAGAAGCGACCATCCAAAAAACGAAAAATCTCATAAGCAAGCATTAAGCATAACTAACACCGAATAATGCACCACAAGTAGGATGTAATTTCATTGCATAACTATTGACTTTCATGCTTGCATAGGGAATCACAAACCTTAACACCAATATTCTTACTAAAGCATAATTACTCATCAACATGACTCACATATTATATCAACATATCTCAAAACTATTACAAGGAATCAAGTTTGTTTTGCCCAATGATCTTCATGAAAGTTTTTATTATATCCTCCTTGGATATCTATCACTTTCGGACTAATTTCATATGTTGCTTTTGATAGCTCAAACAAATCTAAGTGAAGAACATGAGCATACATTTTTTTCTTCTCTCAAAATAATTTAAGTGAAGCAAGAGAGAATTTCTTAAAACATTTACTAACTCTCAAGCAAATCTAAGTGAAGCATGAGAGCATTTATTCAAAAATACTAAAGCACACTATGCTCAAAAAGATATAAGTGAAGCACTAGAGCAATTCCATAGCTCATAAAAATTTAAGTGGAGCATAGAGAGCAATTCTAACAAGTCTTAGCATAAATTTGGCTCTCTCAAAGAGGCGTGTCCGGCAAGGATTCATGACTAAGAACACAAAGTAAAACAAGCAAAGACTCATATCATACAAGACGCTCCAAGCAAAACTCATAAATATGTGACGAATAAAAATATAGTTTCAAGTACAATACCGATGGTTGTTAGAAGAAAGAGGGGATGCCACTCGGGGCATCCCCAAGCTTAGTTGCTTGATACAATATTATCTTGGGGTGCCATGGGAATCCCCAAGCTTAGCCTTTTGCTAATCCTTATTCATTCATCCATCGTAAAGTCATTCGAAACTTGAAAACTTCAATCACACAAAACTCAACAAAACCTTCATGAGATTCGTTAGTATAAGAAAGCAAATCACTACTATAAGTACTGTTGCAAACCCATACATATTTTATTTTTGCATTATACCTACTGTATTCCAACTTTTCTATGGCAAAAACTCTTCAAAGAAAACCATAGAATCAACAAAACAAGCACACAACGCAAAGAAAATAGAATCTGTCAAAAACAGAACAGTTTGTGGCAATCTGGAGATTTCGAATACTTATGTAACTCAAAAAATTCTAAAAAATTAGGACAACGTGAGAAATTTGTATATTAATCTTCTACAAAAATAATCAGTATTTTATCGCGCTTCTGTTAAAAATGAAAATTATTTTTCTGGGCACAAAAATTTCTGTTTTTCAGGAAGATCAAATCAACTATCACCCAACAAGATCCTAAAGGCTTTACTTGGCATAAACACTAACTAAAACACAAAAAACACAATCATAATAGTAGCATAATTGTGCAAACACTCAAGAACAGAAAGAAAAAGACAAAAATAAATTTTATTCATTTGGTTGCCTCCCAACAAGCGTTATTGTTTTATGCCCCTAGCTAGGCAAAATGCAAAGGATCAAGTGTTGTCATCTTTGTTTCTATTTTACTTAGAGGTGTCCCTGTCAAGGGGTTTTGTAAAGACAACATAGAACATCTTATCCATACAAACTTTAGCACTGTCAAGTTGCTTATCATCACATCATTTTTTATTTCCGGCAAAAATCCAAGAATAGTGTTGGTTAACATCATTGAAAACTTGTTGGATTATATCTAAAACAGGGACTTCCTTTTTTAAGATTCTCATCAAATATTTGATTGTCCCCAAGCAAATGTATTAGCGCATAATCACTATTATAAAGAATTTCATCTATGACCAGTTTTTCACGATTCATACCATAGAAATCAAAAAAATTCTCTAGCTGCCCGTATTATGTAATCAAATTCATTCATAAGAACAAGGGTGGCTAACTTTTTAGCTTTAGGATTCTTTATAACAGGTAGCTCAAAAAATAACCTCTGCAAAGTAGGACGGGTATAGATAAATTTACTTTCAAGTTTTAGAACTAGTGCTGAAATAGCTTCCGCATAAGATTTTGTCCTCTTAAGAATAGGAGCATCATCTTTACCTAATATTAAAGGACGGATGCTTTCATAGTTCTTCATAAGTCATTCTTTTGTATCTGTTAATTTTATGTTAACCATAGAGATTTGACGGCTGAGATTTAAAAGCAGTTCTAAAAAAGAAGGAAAAAAAACCCGGACACACGCAAGGAAAGAAAACCTTCACGCAGGCACCTGGCCAGCCTCTTCACGCTCACGGAACGTACATGTATGTGTCAAGTCGTATACTAGGAAACCAATTGTAGTCATAGTTATAAAAAAAGGAAATCAATCGTAGTTTTAAAATTGTGGGAACCAATCGTTTCTTCCACTAAAAAGGAAAGGAATCGGTTCTCCATCCTTTTCCACACAAAAAAGAGATCAATCCTTCCGTACATCTCCCTCACGATCAGGACACAGAGTCAAACCTTCCTAAAACCTCTCATAAATAATACGCCCGGGAGGGAAGGCGACCAAGCAGCAGATGAGCCGTCGGACGAGCAGGCAAAAACCAAGGCCGATCTCGCGGGTGATTCAGATTAGTGCGGCCTTGCGAGAGCGTCGAAAAAGCACGACGACGGCTGCCATGGCTTCCATGCAGGAAGAGCCTCGCCGAGGCCCACAAAGATAAAGCCCACACTGTCACATGCTCTCCTACCTATGTGAGATCTCGCATGGAGGAAGAATTGCGCCGAGGCGAGAAAACACGTCCTTGGTCTTCCTCTCGATCAACCACACTGTTACTCGAAGTCGGTTGCGTCGATCTCTCCCGATGGGTATGTCCGCTGCCATGCTCACGTCCTCCTCGACTCAATCAACTCCAGTAACAACAAGAGATGGATCGTCTCTAGTGATAGATCATACGTTGCTGCCCTTATTATCCCCTCGATGTGTCTTTGTAGTCAAGCCTCGATGCACTCTCCTCCGGATCTCACATGCTAGATGGAAAAGTTTGGTATCCGTTTGATCTACAAGATTTAGTTGTCATCATCCGAAAGTGAACAAGGTAACCAATCTTTCTCACGTTTGTGGATTCAACGAAGGAGGTGACACCTGGAGCCATCCGTTTGAAGCAGATCAGGACTGTTCCCCTTGTCGGGCAGGTTGCCGGGCGGAGAAACTCACAAGAATATTTCAAGTTCAGCCGTCGGGCAGGTTGCCGTGTGGAGAAACTCACAGGAATATTTCGAGTTCAGTTGTCGCTGGAGCAGCACTACACCCTATAGGTCTGCTGAAGCACTACTTACCTTGATTAGTTTATTGACGAGTCATCGCTCCTTGACCCTTCCACCTACACTGTCCCCAACAGTAACAACCCCTGTGTCAATGCATCATCGATGTTTGGTCTATGTACGTGCTAAATAAACCATCCTAAGAGTTTGATTATTAATCTGCATGTGCTTTCGTTATGGCCTTATGGGTAGTGATTCTCTTAAATTTATTGATTTTTATGGTGCATGGCTCCTTGGCAGGTGATTCCATCCTTTTTTTATGGCATGAGTATTAATTACATTCACGACTAAATATTGTTGCTATCTTGCAATTTTATTTTACATTGCTTATGGATCCTAAACACCTGGTAGGTTTTATTCCAATAGTAGAACTAACCAAGGCACCTCTCAAAACAAAAAATGGACCAAGATAAGTGTCATTAAGGCAATCATATCAACCAGCTAAGATAAAGCTACGACTTCCACTAATAATATTTATTTTGTGAAGTTTTCTCAACGTAAGATTATAAAATATCCTTGAGATTACTACTTACCAGCATGTTTGTTGGTTTTTGTGAAAACATACTTGGCTCTTTTTTTAATAATGAAAGGATCCAATATAGTTTATCTGTTTTTGCATTTATATTTATATTATACATGTGATGCCATATTATCCTAGTTGTTTCTTTATGTGTGTATTAAATGCCAGGAATTGCATTATACTTGGGAGATGGGACGAACCAATTCTATCAATATAAGGTACATATGTATCAAGGTCAAAAATGTGGTTTTATCCTTGACACCTTTATGGATGTCCACTTGCAAAGCAACATTAGCCTCTCCACCTCTTGGACTCAACTTCTCCACGGCCACTTTATGGATGCAACCAACCCAAATACACCTCCCTCATGTAATCGCGACAATAAGCAAGTGCATATGATTATTTTTATCTATGTTGTATTTCACCTCTCTGACATGGCTACACAGGTTGTAGCCTATTTAAATATCCTCTACCCAAAGTATTTAATTCCCAAAATAGTTTGGAACACATGGTGCTCCCTAACCTACCCATTGGTTTTTGGAACTTGCTTTGAACCTGGTAATGTATGAGAGGGTACGAAGTGTAATGAGACATGGGTGGCTTACTCCATCATTACAAATCCACATATCTGCATGTCGGTGCAGAAGGATCTTATGGAAGTGATGCTAGAGCGTGGTTACTAAGCTCGTGGCCTTGGTATTGATCATGTTCATTGTGAAAATAGGTGGACAACAACCATTGAAGCCGTTGGCGAAGAGTGGACGTGGCAACACGGGTGAGTCACCAGGGGCATGCCAGTTTTTGTTTCTCCTGTTGCAAAGCACGGGCATATTTGCTAGTCAAGACTTAAATTCCCAACACAATTGAAAAATTCTTGGATATGTTCTTTTCCTATAACATCCCCTTGCCCCAAAATAAAAGTTTTAGCATCTAAATTGCTAGATCGTCCAATTTTAGGAGTTAGGCCATCATCTGTTTCTGCCATACCAAAGTCACTCATGATTGCAAGCAAAAAGATAGATCTAACGAGAAAACGGCGAGCAAAAAGGAGGGTGAATAAAATGACAATTTTTTGTGAAGTGGGGGGGGGGGGGAGGAAAACAAGAGGAAAATGACAAATAATGTCAATTGCAAGGAGATGAGTGATACGTCTCCAACATATCTATAATTTTTGATTGTTCCATGCTATTATATTATCTATTTTGGATGTTAATGGGCTTATTTATACACTTTTATATTATTTTTGGGACTAACCTACTAACCAAAGGCCCAGTGCAAGTTGTTTTTTTGCCTATTTCAGTGTTTCGCAGAAAAGGCATATCAAACGGAATCCAAACGGAATGAAACCTTCGAGAGAGTTATTTTTGGAACAAACGTGATCCAGAGGACTTGGAGTGAACGTCAAGAAATCAACGAGGAGGCCACGAGGCAGGGAGGCGCGCCTACCCCCTGGGCACGCCCCCACCCTCGTGGGCCCCTCGTGGCTCCACCGACCTACTTCTTCCTCCTATATATGTCCATATACCCCGAAAACATCCAGGAGCACCACGAAACCCTATTTCCACCGCCGCAACCTTCTGTACCCAAGAGATCCCATCTTGGGGCCTTTTCCGGAGCTCCGCCGGAGGGGGAATCGATCACGGAGGGCTTCTACATCAACACCATAGCCTCTCCGATGATGTGTGAGTAGTTTACCACAGACCTTCAGGTCCATAGTTATTAGCTAGATGGATTCTTCTCTTTCTTTGGATCTCAACACAATGTTCTCCTTGATCTTCTTGGAGATCTATTTGATGTAACTCTTTTTGTGGTGTGTTTGTCGAGATCCGATGAATTGTGGGTTTATGATCAAGTTTATCTATGAACAATATTTGATTCTTCTCTGAAATATTTTATGTATGATTGGTTATCTTTGCAAGTCTCTTCAAATTATCGGTTTGGTTTGGCCTACTAGATTGATCTTTCTTGCAATGGGAGAAGTGCTTAGCTTTGGGTTCAATCTTGCGGTGTCCTTTCCCAGTGACAGCAGGGGCAGCAAGGCACATATTGTATTGTTGCCATCGAGGATAAAAAGATTGGGTTTATATCATATTGCTTGAGTTTATCCCTCTACATCATGTCATCTTGCCTAATGCGTTACTTTGTTCTTATGAACTTAATACTCTAGATACATGCTGGATAGCGGTCGATGTGTGGAGTAATAGTAGTAGATGCAGAATCTTTTCGGTCTACTTGTCGCGGATGTGATGCCTATATACATGATCATGCCTAGATATTCTCATAATTATGCACTTATCTATCAATTGCTCGACAGTAATTTGTTCACCCACCGTAATACTTATGCTATCGTTAGAGAAGCCACTAGTGAAACCTATGGCCCCCGGGTCTATCTTTTATCATATAAGTTTCCAATCTATTTTATTTTTCAATCTTTACTTTCAATCTATATCATAAAAATACCAAAAATATTTATCTTATTATTATTATCTCTATCAGATCTCACTCTCAGAAGTGACCATGAAGGTATTGGCAACCCCTTTACCGCGTTGGTTGCGAGGTTCTTATTTGTTTGTGCAGGTACGAGGGACTTGCGTGTAGTCTCCTACTGGATTGATACCTTGGTTCTCAAAAACTGAGGGAAATACTTACGCTACTTTGCTGCATCACCCTTTCCTCTTCAATGGAAAACCAACGCAGTGCTCAAGAGGTAGCAAGAAGGATTTCTGGCGCCGTTGCCGGGGAGGTTGCACCAAGTCAAGTCAAGATTTGATCTCCCATCAACAAGCCATTTCTGGTGCCGTTGCCGGGGAGATCTACGCACAAGTCAAGACATACCAAGTACCTATCATAAACTCTTATCCCCCGCATTACATTATTTGCCATTTGCCTCTCGTTTTCCTCTTCCCCACTTCACCCTTGCCGTTTTATTAGCCCTCTTTTTCGTTCGCCTCTCTTTGTCTGCCTCTTGTTTGCTTGTGTGTTGGATTGTTTGTCATGATGGCTCAAGATAATACTAAATTGTGTGATTTTTCCAATACCAACAGTAATGATTTTATTAGCACTCCGATTGCTCCTCTTACCGATGCTGAATCTTGTGAAATTAATACTGCTTTGCTGAATCTTGTCATGAAAGATCCGTTCTCTGGCCTTCCTAGTGAAGATGCCGTTACCCATCTAAATAACTTTGTTGATTTGTGTGATATGCAAAAGAAGAAACATGTGGATAATGATATTGTTAAATTGAAGCTATTTCCGTTTTCGCTTAGAGATCGTGCTAAAACTTGGTTTTCATCTTTGCCTAAAAATAGTATTGATTCTTGGAACAAGTGCAAAGATGCTTTTATCCATAAGTATTTTCCTCCCGCTAAGATCATCTCTCTTAGAAACGATATTATGAACTTTAAGCAACTAGATCATGAGCATGTTGCACAAGCATGGGAGAGGATGAAATTAATGATTCGTAATTGCCCCACACATGGTTTGAATTTGTGGATGATCATACAATTTTTTTATGCTGGATTGAATTTTGCTTCTAGAAATCTTTTAGATTCAGCCGCGGGAGGCACTTTTATGGAAATCACTCTAGGAGAAGCTACCAAAATCCTAGATAATATTATGGTTAATTATTCTCAATGGCACACCGAAAGATCTACTAGTAAAAAGGTTCATGCTATAGAAGAAATCAATGTTTTGAGTGGAAAGATGGATGGACTTATGAAATTGTTTTCTAATAAGAGTGTTTCTTCGGATCCTAATGATATGCCTTTGTCTACTTTGATTGAGAATAATAATGAATCTATGGATGTGAATTTTGTTGGTAGGAACAATTTTGGTAACAACGCGTATAGATGAAACTTTAATCCTAGGCTGTATCCTAGTAATTCCTCTAATAATTATGGTAATTCCTAAAACAATTCTTATGTAAATTATAATAAGATACCCTATGATTTTGAATCTAGTATTAAAGAATTTATTAGTTCACAAAAGAGTTTCAATGCTTTGATTGAAGAAAAATTGTCTAAGATTGATGAGTTGGCTAGGAACGTGGATAGAATTTCTCTTGATGTTGATTCTTTGAAACTTAGATATATTCCACCTAAGCATGATATCAATGAGTCTCTCAACGCCATGAGAATTTCCATTGATGAGTGCAAATAAAGAACCGCTAGGATGCGTGCTAAAAAAGATAGCTTCATAAAAGCGTGTTCTTCTAGTTTTGATGATAATAAGGATGAAGATATAAAAGTGATTGATGTGTCTCCTATTAAATCTTTGTTTTGCAATATTAATCTTGATAATGATGGGACTGGAGATGAGTCAACTTTAGTTAAAAGGTGTTCCAATGATTCGGAGTTTTTAGATCTTGATGCAAAAATTGGTAAAAGTGGGATTGATGAGGTCAAAACTTTACATAGCAATGAACCCACTATTTTGGATTTCAATGAATTTAATTATGATAATTTCTATTTGGTAGATTGTATTTCCTTGTTTCAATCCATGCTAAATTCTCCGCATGCTTATAATCAAAATAAAGCTTTTACCAATCATATCGTTGATGCTTTAACGCAATCTTATGAAGAAAAGCTTGAATTAGAAGTTTCTATCCCTAGAAAACTTCATGATGAGTGGGAACCTACTATTAAAATTAAAATTAAAGATCATGAATGATATGCTTTATGTGATTTGGGTGCTAGCGTTTCCATGATTCCAAAAACTTTGTGCGATGTGTTAGGTTTCCGTGACCTTGATGATTGTTCTTTAAATTTGCATCTTGCGGATTCCACTATTAAGAAACCTATGGGGAGGATTAATGATGTTCTTATTGTTTCAAATAGGAATTATGTGCCCGTAGATTTCATTGTTCTTTATATTGATTGCAATCCTACATGTCCTACTATTCTTGGTAGACCTTTCCTTAGAACGATTGATGCAATAATTGATATGAAAGAAGGGAATATTAGATTTCAATTTCCGTTAAGGAAGGGCATGGAACACTTTCCTAGAAAAAAATTAAATTACCTTATGAATCTATTATGAGAGCCACTTATGGATTGCATACCAAAGACGACAATACCTAGATTTATTCTTCTTTTTATGCCTAGCTAGGGGCGTTAAATGATAGCGCTTGTTCGGAGGCAACCAAATTTTATTTTTGTTTCTTGCTTTTTGTTCCTGTTTAGTAATAAATAATTCATATAGCCTCTGTTTAGATGTGGTTTTATGTTTTTAATTAGTGTTTGTGCCAAGTAGAACCTTTGGGAAGACTTGGGAAAAGTCTTTGCGATCTTGCTATAAAAAACAGAAACTTTAGCGCTCACGAGATTTGCTGCCATTTTTTACTGGAGAGTGAAATTAGGTTGATTATTTTTGTAGATGATTAATATATAAATTCCTCACGTCCAGCAATTCATTTTAGAATTTTTGGGGTTACAGAAGTATTCGAAACCTACAATTACTGCAGACTGTTCTGTTTTTGACAGATTCTGTTTTTCGCGTGTTGTTTGCTTATTTTGATGAATTTATGACTAGTATCGGAGGTTATGAACCATATATAAGTTAGAATACAGTAGGTTTAACACCAATATAAATAAATAATGAGTTAATTACAGTACCTTAAGTGGTGGTTTGTTTTCTTATACTAACGGAGCTCATGAGATTTTCTGTTTAAGTTTTGTGTTGTGAAGTTTTCAAGTTTTGGGTAAAGATTTGATGGATTATGGAATAAGGAGTGGCAAGAGCCTAAGCTTGGGGATGACCAAGAAACCTCAAGGTAAAATTCAAGGAAAACCAAAATCCTAATCTTGGGGATGCCCCGGAAGGCATCCCCTCTTTTGTCTTCTTCTATCGGTAACTTTACTTGAGGCTATATTTTTATTCACGACATGATATGTGTTTTGCTTGGAGCGTCTTGTATGATTTGAGTCTTTGATTTTTTACTTTACCACAATCATCCTTGCTGTACACACCTTTTGGGAGGCACACACATGAATTGGAATTTATTAGAATACTCTATGTCCTTCACTTACATCTTTTGAGCTAGATAATTTTGCTCTAGTGCTTCACTTATATCTTTTAGAGCATAGTGGTGGTTTTATTTTATAGAAATTATTGATCTATCATGCTTCACTTATATTATTTTGAGTCTTTTAGAACATCATGGTAATTTTCCTTGGTTACAAAATTAGTCCTAATATGATAGGCATCCAAGATGGGTATAATAAAAACTATCATAAAAAGTGCATTGAATACTATGAGAAGTTTAATACTTGACGATTGTTTTGAGATATGAAGATGGTGATATTAGAGTCATAATAGTTGAGTAGTTGTGAATTTGAGAAATACTTGTTCTGAAGTTTGTGATTCCCGTAGCATGCACGTATGGTGAACCGTTAATCTGATGAAGTCGGAGCATGATTTATTTATTGATTGTCTTCCTTATGAGTGGCGGTCGGGGACGAGCGATGGTCTTTTCCTACCAATCTATCCCCCTAGGAGCATGCGCATAGTACTTGGTTTCGATAACTAATATTTTTTTGCAATAAGTATTTGAGTTCTTTATGACTAATGTTGAGTCCATGGATTATACGCACTCTCACCCTTCCACCATTGCTAGCCTCTCTAGTACCGCGCAACTTTTGTCGGTACCATAAACCCACCATATACCTTCCTCAAAACAGCCACCATACCTACCTATTATGGCATTTCCATAGCCATTCCGAGATATATTTCCATGCAACTTTCCACCGTTCCATTTATTATGACACACTTCATCATTGTCACATTGCTTTGCATGATCATGTAGTTGACATCGTATTTGTGGCAAAGCCACCGTTCATAATTCTTTCATACATGTCACTCATGAGTCATTGCACATCCCGGTACACCGTAGGAGGCATTCACATAGAGTAATATTTTCTTCTAAGAATTGAGTTGTAATTCTCGAGTTGTAAGTAAATAAAGTGTGATGATCATCATTATTAGAGCATTGTCCCATGTGAGGAAAGGATGATGGAGACTATGACTCCCCCACAAGTCAGGATGAGACTCCGGATGAAAAATAAAAAATAAATAAAAAAGAGGCCATAAAAAAAAGAGAAAAGGCCCAAATAAAAAAAATGAAAAATGAGAGAAAAAGAGAGAAGGGGCAATGTTACTATCCTTTTACCACACTTGTGCTTCAAAGTAGCACCATGATCTACATGATAGAGAGTCTCCTATGATATCATTTTCATATACTAGTGGGAATTTTACATTATAGAACTTGGCTTGTATATTCCAATGATGGGCTTCCTCAAAATGCCCTAGGTCTTCATGAGCAAGCGAGTTGGATGCACACCCACTTAGTTTATTTTTGAGCTTTCATACACTTATAGCTCTAGTGCATCCGTTGCATGGCAATCCCTACTCACTCACATTGATATCTATTGATGGGCATCTCCATAGCCCGTTGATACGCCTAGTTGATGTGAGACTATCTTCTCCTTTTTGTCTTCTCCACAACCACCATTCTATTCCACCTATAGTGCTATGTCGATGGCTCACGCTCATGTATTGCATGAAGACTGAAAAAGTTTGAGAACATCAAAAGTATGCAACAATTTCTTGGCTTGTCATCGGGGTTGTGCATGATTTAAATATTTTGTGTGGTGAAGATAGAGCATAGCCTGACTATATGATTTTGTAGGGATAACTTTCTTTGGCCATGTTATTTTGAGAAGACATGATTGATTAGTTAGTATGCTTGAAGTATCATTATTTTTATGTCAATATTAAACTTTTTTTCTTGAATCTTTTGGATCTGAACATTCATGCCACAATAAAGAAAATTACATTGAGAATTATGCTAGGTAGAATTCCACATAAAAAATTCTGTTTTTATCATTTACCTACTCGAGGACGAGCAGGAATTAAGCTTGGGGATGCTTGATACGTCTCCAACGTATCTATAATTTTTGATTGTTCCATGCTATTATATTATCTGTTTTGGATGTTAATGGGCTTATTTATACACTTTTATATTATTTTTGGGACTAACCTACTAACCCAAGGCCCAGTGCAAATTGCTCTTTTTTTTGCCTATTTTAGTGTTTCGCAGAAAAGGAATATCAAACGGAATCCAAACGGAATGAAACCTTCGGGAGAGTTATTTTTGGAACAAACGTGATCCAGAGGACTTGGAGTGGACGTCAAGAAATCATCAAGGAGGCCACGAGGCAGGGAGGCGCGCCCCCACCCCCGTGGGCCCCTCGTGGCTCCACCGACCTACTTCTTCCTCCTATATATGTCCATATACCCCGAAAACATCCAGGAGCACCACGAAACCCTATTTACACCGCCGCAACCTTCTGTACCCAACAGATCCCATCTTGGGGCCTTTTCCGGAGCTTCGCCGGAGGGGGAATCGATCACAGAGGGCTTCTACATCAACACCATAGCCTCTCCGATGATGTGTGAGTAGTTTACCACAGACCTTCGGGTCCATAGTTATTAGCTAGATGGATTCTTCTCTTTCTTTGGATCTCAATACAATGTTCTCCTCGATCTTCTTGGAGATCTATTCGATGTAACTCTTTTTGCGGTGTGTTTGTCGAGATCCAATGAATTGTGGGTTTATGATCAAGTTTATCTATGAACAATATTTAATTCTTCTCTGAAATCTTTTATGTACGATTGGTTATCTTTGCAAGTCTCTTCGAATTATCAGTTTGGTTTGACCTACTAGATTGATCTTTCTTGCAATGGGAGAAGTGCTTAGCTTTGGGTTCAATATTGCGGTGTCCTTTCCCAGTGATAGCAGGGGCAGCAAGGCACATATTGTATTGTTGCCATCGAGGATAAAAATATGGGGTTTATATCATATTGCTTGAGTTTATCCCTCTACATCATGTCATCTTGCCTAATGTGTTACTCTGTTCTTATGAACTTAATACTCTAGATGCATGCTGGATAGCGGTCGATTTGTGAAGTAATAGTAGTAGATGCAGAATCGTTTCGGTCTACTTGTCGCGAACGTGGTGCCTATATACATGATCATGCCTAGATATTCTCATAATTATGTACTTTTCTATCAATTGCTCGACAGTAATTTGTTCACCCACCGTGATACTTATGCTATCTTGAGAGAAGCCACTAGTGAAACCTATGCCCCCCGGGTCTATCTTTTATCATATAAGTTTCCAATCTATTTTATTTTGCAATCTTTACTTTCAATCTATATCATGAAAATACCAAAAATATTTATCTTATTATTATTATCTCTATCAGATCTCACTCTCGTAAGTGACCGTGAAGGGATTGACAACCCCTTTATCGCGTTGGTTGCGAGGTTCTTATTTGTTTGTGCAGGTACGAGGGACTTGCATGTATTGTCCTACTGGATTGATACCTTGGTTCTCAAAAACTGAGGGAAATACTTACGCTACTTTGCTGCATCACCCTTTCCTCTTCTAGGGAAAATCAAGTTAGTGCTCAAGAGGTAGTAGTGAGATTTGCGATTAGGAACCTGGTAGATGTTGATGATGTCTCCCTGGCAACGGCGCCAGAAATTCCTTTTGATGTTTGCTTGAACTACGTCGGTATTTCCCCAAGGAGGAAGGGATGATTCAGCACAACAAGGGTAGCTTGTGGAGGGCTAGATGAAAAGTAGCCCGTGGAGGGGTGGTTGAATAGGACCCCGTGGAGAGGGCTGGTTGAACAGTAGCCGGTGGAGGAGCGATGGAGGCTGGATGAACAGGAGCCCGTGGATGAACAGTGGTTGGTGGAGGCAGGAGGGGAGATGTCGTGGATGAACAGTCGCAGGTGGAGGATGGAGGAGGTCGACGGTGGATGAATACCAGCCCGTGGAGGCAGTCGACGGTGGAGATGAACAATATCCCGTGGAGTCCCGTTTTGCGGTACGCCACACCCCTCCCGATGAACAAGACCCCCGTTTCGACCGTAGCGCTCCAACACAAGTCTGTTTCCTCCGTTTTGCGGTATGCCACACCCCTCCCGATCAACAGGACCCCATTTCGACCGTAGGAGGTCCAAGAGAAGTTTGTTTCCTCCATTTTGCGGTACGCCAGACCCCTCCCAATGTACAGGATCCCGTTTCGAGCCGGGCCGGTCAAACACAAGGCCATTTCCTCCATTCTGCGGTACGCCATGCCTCATTTCGATCGGTTGTTCTGTCCAAGCCGGTTGGCTCCCAATGAACACGATGATGTAGTTTCTCCGTTCCGACCCAGCCATGTACATGAGCCCTGTCCGTACGTATGCGCGAGTAGGCAGTCGATACCCCGCCCATATGTACGTACATGGCCGTATTTACTTTCTTGCACCTTGGCTGTATGTATGTGTACATGCTATGTGCGCGCCTCTACTATGACATGTGCCCTTCCTTACTCGGCCACGGTTCATCGCTGCAGCCTGCAAACAGACCGATCGACCAGTATGTACATATACATTCACGACCAGAATGACAATGCTACGTACGCTTCGACCAGGTGGGTCCCGACTGTCAGGGAGGATAAGCAGGCACTTCCTTGCGTGCGAAGATGTAGTTGGTGGGTCCCAGCAGTCAAGCGACGAATCATTTTTTTGCTCGTAATATGGACACACTTCCTTGCATGCAAAGATGTAGCTGGTGGGTCCCAATAGTCAGGGGGGAAACGTTTTTTTGCGAAATACGGTGGCCCGTCTGGTGGGTCCCAGCTGTTAGGTGGAGGAATCATTATTTTCCGTGTAATAAGGAGGCATTTCCTTGTGTGTGGCTGTGGAGCCAGCTGTCAGCCTCTCCACGTACATTCCACTTCCAATGGATGTCTTTCGTTGACCACGCCGCACAGAGAGCACCAGGGCGGTGGACGACGGTGAGGCCTAGGAAGGGGACAATGCGGAGCCGGGGAAGACGCGGTAGTGGATGCCCACGCGGAGAGGAGTACGAGGGTTCACTGGTTTGGCAGCGGTGTGAGGCTGCCGTCGCCACAGAATAACAGGGGATGTGGGTGAGCAGAGGGATGGCTTGGCCAGCGGTGGGAGTAGTAGGGGGTGGTGAGGCCTTCGAGGCAGCATAGCCAGCCGCGGGAGGCAGGAGCACGCGGCACGACCGGCGCTGGTTTGGGCGGCTAGAGCAAGAAGACCAGAGGTTGAAGAAGCACTACGACCGTTGGATGGACATCGTACGGTCACTAGAGCTAGAATCGTTCATATTGACTAAGTTTACAAAGCCCTCCGTCCTCGTCAACTTAGTAGGCCCACAAGTCAGCCTCCCACGATGGTGGGTCCCAGCTAGCAGGGGGAGTATTCGTTTTTTGCGTAATAAGGAGGCACTTCCTTACATGCGAAGATATAGCTGGTGGGTCCAAGCTATCAGCGGGGGGAACGTTTTTTCGTGAAATACAGAGGCCCTTCTAGTGGGTCCTAGCTGTCAGGTGGAGGAATCATTATTTTGCGCATAATAAGGAGGCATTTCCTTGTGTGCGACCATGGACCTAGCTGTCAGCCTCTCCACATACAGTCCACTTCTGATGGATGTCGTTTGTTGACCACGCCACGCCGAGAGCACCATGGCGGTGGACGACGACGAGGCCTAGGAAGGGAACGACACAGAGCTAGGGAAGACTCGGTAGTTGTTTCCCACATGGAGGGGGGTACGAGCGTTTATTGGTTCGTCTGCCGTCGCTAGAGAATAACAGCAGGTGTGGGTGAGTAGAGGGATGGCCAGGCCAGCGGTGGGGCGGTGAGGCCTGCGCGGCAGCACAACCGGCCACGGGAGGAGGGAGCAGGCAGTCCCGTCGGCACTTGTTTGAGCGGCTGGAGTAGGAAGAGCAGAGATTGAAGAAGCACGATGGCCGTTGGATGGACATCTAACAATCACTACTCTCGTATGTTGACTAAATTGACACGGTGTTGTGTGTGCGTCAACCTTTTTTTAGAAAAGCCTCAAATCTGTGGAAAACAGCATATGACCCATCTGCCATTATTTCTAATAATTTATAGCCCATTTGCTATTTCTTAAGGTTTTTTGGAGCCCATATTCTTTTTGTTAGCATTGCAGCCCATATTGTGGCCATGATTAAAAAATTATACGAAATTTTGCATATTTCCGTGCGGTCCGAACTATTTTTAATCCCGAAATTTTGAGTCACATTCAAACTAATTTTAAAAATAAATGTATATCAATATAAAATCCAACAAATTGTCCACGCAGAAAAATCAATGGAATTTAAAATCTTGAAATGAAAAAAATTAAATTTGAAACTAATTGCTTGTTTGATGGTTTTAAAAATATACAGCCCATTTCTAATTACTGATAGGCCATTTTCTAGGCCAGCCAAATGAAGCTCTCCTTGTCTTGAAAGATTTGTATCCCAATAGGCCTGACAAAGCGACTTACGTGACAAAGCACAAAAAAACTGGGCTAGCCATTTTCCGAAAGAAAAAAAAACAACGGGGCTGGTCTTGTTGTAAACATAAAGGAAAAAGTTGTCTAGACAGGCCAGAGTGCCCTGCACAACCCAGTTGACACCCTGCTTCTGTCTCAAAAATAAATTAGATAAATGCCACTCCAATTATGGTGATTCATAAAAATGCCACTGCAATTTCCAAACTTTGAAAAATGTCACTGCAATTTTTGCAAACTTTGAAAAAACGCCACTCCAGACTTTGAAAAATGCCACTGGAAATGGCATTTTTTAAAGTTTGGAAATTGTAGTGGCATTTCTCGGAATCACCAGATTTGGAGTGGCATTTATCAAATTAGCACAAAACAAAAATAACTGGGCGAGCTACTGGGTCCCTGGTGTCAACCGCTCATTGTGCAATTCTCTCGTTTATTGACTATGTTGACAATGGCATGGGATCCAGATGTCAGAAATCCATTAGGAGGAGCCATTTTTTTATTGGCTTGAAATAAGGAGGCACTTGCTTGCGTACTTCCATGACCTTGGTGGGTCCATGTTGTCATCCTCTCCACATACAATCATCTCCTGATTGTGTACGCGTCAACCTGGTAGGCCCACAAGTCAGCCTCTAAACCCATGGTGGACAAATACAACCCATTTAAAAAATAACAGCCCATTCCATACGTTCAAACGGAAAGTTCAACATTCAGAGCAAAGTAACAGGTCTGATCCAGATATAGAGTACTGAACTTCCACGTTGACAACCATCATAGCCAACTTAACTATCTACTCCCACTAATACTCTAGTAGTGTACAAATACTAACTTACTCTTAGCTAACTAGACGATACCGGCCGCCATCTGTGGTACACGCTAAACGCCGGCACCGACGTCCTCCGCCTCGCCTCGAACTTGCCAGAGGTGCGATAGGGCGCATTGCTCGTGCGCGTTGGCCCTTTCCATGCCGGCGTGGTCCACCGAAGCTTCGGCTTCTAAGCGGGAAACCCACTTGATGAGATGGTAGTAAAATTTAGCGTCACGAACGCGTGCGTGCCCGACAGCCTCCAGGGCTATTTGCCGGGCGCCGGCCTCCACCTGGTCGGCCCAGTTGCGGGCGCTCTGCTCGCGACTCAGAGCGTCGGTTCGCTGCTGCTCCATGCTCCACTGGCGGCGCAAATCGGTGATACGCTGCTCCTCTGCCAGGCGGTCGCGCTCCAACAAATCCTCAAACTCCGTATTGCCATCTAAATACCGATAGAATGCCTCCTCCCTCCGTCTGCCTTCTGGTGAAAAACCGAACACTAGTTCCGGCGGTGACCGCCTCCGGCGTCGCCTATTGCGGACGGGCGAGGGCATGGCGGACGTGGCTAGAGTGAGGATAAGTGGCGAGCGACGTTGGGCCGGTGGGGGCTTATGAGGATAGGGCGAGTTGGGTGATGGTGCCACCGGAGAAGGCCGATAAACAATAATTATAGGCGGAAGGTAGGCAAACCAGCGTGTCACGGGAAATGCGATGGTCATCGTGGTCATCAGGATTCAATGCATAAGCAGGCATGGCTTAGCGCGCCAGCTTGCCGTGGAAAACTAAAAAAAACTGAAATTATGACAGTGTCGTCCTGTCCCGTCCCGTCTGTGATGGGTCGCATGTTGGCATGACGGTCAAATGAGTGCACTCGAATCATCCAGATGAGGTACTCCCTCCTTGTCAAAAATGATTCCACCACTCATCATCTACCTTGGTTGGTGAGATTTTGGAATTGAGCCCTGCAAACCGGGAAGGAGGTAGTACATGCGTGATCCACTATTTTTTCGTGTAGGATCGAGTAGGTCGGATACTGTACGTGTAGGATCGTGTAGATCAGATGGTGTACGTGTAGGATCGCATTAGCTGATGAACGTTCGCTGGGAGATAAGGCATTTGCGAACATTTTTGCTGGCAGTTTCTTTAGATTCGCATGGCATTTTCTTTAGAGCAGCTTGTCAGTTTCTCCAGAGGTAGGCATTTTTATTCAAAAAACTGTCACTTTGGATCTTGCGTCACAACTAAAACTTCCAGGAGCGCATTAGTAGGCTAGCTAGTGATCGATCAGTAACTTGTAAACACTGAGCGAACAGAAATAAGGAACTATAGTAACTTGTAAACACTGAGAACACAGAAATAAGGATCATGTTGTGCACAACTGTAAGAGCCAATCCGTTCGAAATGTTCACACGAGACTCACATGCCTGGCATTGTAATATGTTCACATTAGTAGCCCAAATTTAAAACCAACTAGTACGATTCCCATACATAAGATCAACATGTTAATGCATCTCAATGATTCACAGATCATATACAAATATGTAGCTCAAAAAGCAAAGATCTAGAAAAAACATATGTTCTTCCTACTAACATGGATGCTTCTCTTGGCCAACATTCAGTACCGAGTGAAAGACAAATTTGTGTGTGAAGTCTAAAATTCCTCTTGCAAACGTAAGTGGTTTCACCAACAGTTGGAACCATGAGAATGAACCACACATGATGGAGGAACATCCACTGCAATATGATTTGGTCTTCTCTCAATCACACGGCGAGACTATTTTCAGAATACAAACTTTAACTTAGGCAAAATGATGCCCATTGTATAATTAGACGAAAGAAATGAAGCACCTAGTGTTGGCCAATAAATAGTACAATACTATTTTTGTGCAATCCATGAAGTGACTATCCAATCTTTCTGTGTCTATTTTCAAATGGCACTACATGCAATGACTATACTATTCTCTTGTGCAGTTCAACCAAAATTGTGGTCACTTTGTTTGTTTGCCAAATAGCAATGGACAGACATCTCTATCCGCACAAATATCAAGCAGCTAGTAAACATATACCCACCTTGTATTTTTGGTTTAAACACGTCTATTCCGCTTAGCATCTATCATGTTTTGCACTGGACAATTTGATACTGTCATGTTTTGCCCTGGACAATTTCATACTGAATTGATTTGCTGGTTTAGAACAGAAATATAGCACCTATTCTTCATCAGACCAAGGATATCCATGTTCGCAGTGATGGAAGAGGTGAAATCGATACAACCGAAATTGAGCATCCAATCACTGAATCATGTCCTGCACCTCCAATGTAGGTCCACCCTGCCAATAAATTCACATGCAAACCACTAATATTACTAATGACAGTACAAAAAGAGTAGCAAGATAGTAGAAAACCATGTACCTTCGTAATGAACAGCTCATAGTGCCACCAATTGGATATAAAGGTTTGGAATAAAACATGCTCCTAATGTTGAATCATTTGGACCTTTTGTGCAGTTCCACTAAAATCGAGCATCCCTGTTTGCATAGATATTGAAAGTGTGATTACTATAAAAGTGGCACTGGTTGAAGCATAGACTCACAAATATAAGCATTCCAATTTCTTAATGGGGAAAGGTAGCAAGACTGTTTCTAACCACTCGTTTGAAGGAATAAATAAGGCAACATCGGCTGATGTCAGGAAGGCATACATAGTTTTTTATGAAAAATCGAACCATTCTTCACCTTTCCTCTTCTTTTAAGCATATTTTGTGCAGTTCAACTAAAATAAAATGTCATCACGCCTTGACAATTCAATGACACTGTACAAAAAGAAATGACTTAACATTACATCATGATGTCAGGTATGTAGTCGACAGGCATTAGAGACAAACATACAGACCTCCTCCGATAACATAATGAACATTCATTTTAACAATGGACATTTACATGTATGCCCTTAACTCGAACCCACTACTCAGTTTTACCCCTAATTTTTAGGTATGCTCAGTTTTGCCCCTCCGCCGTTAGTTTCACTTATAGAAATGCCCTTCTCTGCCATTACCGTCCGGTCATAGGTCTTTAACAGTCCTGAAAAAATAGCAAAAAAATTAAAAAAATGAAACTTTGTGGGATCGAAGGTACTCATGTCTGCAAGGTGTGTACAAATTTTCATGCCATTCGGACACCCTGGGAGCTCGTGGCAAAGGAAAACATAATTTTTGTACGCATGTGAATCGTAAATTCAAAAAAATAGAAAAATTTCAAAAAATATGAAATTTCGTGGGACTGAAGATACTCAGGTGAGCAAGATGTGTGCACATTTTTGTTGTGTTTGGACATCATAGGAGCTCGTGGAAAAAAAAAACAAATTTTAGGTCAAAAAACTTTAAAAAAAAATGCACTATTTTGTTTTTTTTCTCTAGAGCGCCTTGTACGTCATTTGATCACCAAAACTTGCAAGCACCTTGTGCACTCAAGCCTCTTTGACGCCAAATAAATTCAATTTTTTTGAACTATTTTTGCTATTTTTTAATTTACCGTTCATAGACATAAATTATTATTTTTTTCCTTTGCCACGAGCTCCCGGAGTGTCCAACCAACACAAAAATTTGCACGGGCCTTGCAGACATGACTATCTTCGATTCCACAAAATTTCATATTTTTTTGATTTTTTTGCTATTTTTTTCTGGATGGTCAAAGTACATTGACCGGACTGTAACGATGCAAAAGGGCGTTTCTATAAGTGAGACAAACAACGGAGGGGCAAAACTGAGCATACCTAAAAATTAGGGGCAAAACTGAGTAGTGGGTTCGACTTAGGGGCAGAACTGGAATTGGCCCTTTTAACAAAGATGTGACTAGCTTTACCGGGATAATTTGAGTAAACTCTACACCCTCTGTTCCTTAATATAAGACGTTTTCGCAGTTCAATTTAAAGTACCAAAACGTCTAGTATTTAGAAAAATAGGTAGTAGTTTTCTTGAGCACATATCTGGGAAAACTTACCACATTTATATATATGTCCATACGCTAATGCAACACCATTCGAATAGTACAAATATACACTAATCCAGTGGCTAGTGCAACAGTAGAGTAGTTTTCTTTATTACAGGGTATAGTACAATGGTTTTACTGAACAAATTTCCATAAGCTCTAGCATTGGAAGATTTCTATAAGCATTAACAATACAAAATGTAAAGGTAACAAGTTTCAACATTGGTATACTAGCTGTGCAATAACATTAAACCAAATACAAAAGTCTGTAACTAGCATTATTAACTAATGACAGTATAAAAAATGCAAACCATGTACCTTCAAGGTATATATCATTTCGAACTTGAGGGGACCTAAAAATTGCTATCCCAATCTTGATAATTGATCAAACATAAAAACTTGATCGAACGAATCAAGAGAACAGCCGGAGGAGGAGGTGCCCACTCTTGACCTTTCCTCTTGTCTTCATAATTTTTTGTGCAGTTTAACCAAAATAAAATGACATCAGCGCCTTGGCATTTTGGTGACACTATACAAAAAAATTGACTTATCTCATGAAAGTGAGGTATGTAATCTATAAGCATTAACAATGCAAAAATTTGAAGGTAGTAACAAGTTTCATCGTTGGTATACTGGCTGTGCAACAACATTACAATGCCTTAGCTGAAAAATCTTTAATACATCCACAATCAATAGCTAACCCTGAAATAATCCAGTGACATTAAATGGCATTGCTTAAATTTATCGTGAAGGAAATATGCCCTAGAGGCAATAATAAAGTTATTATTTATTTCCTTATTTCATGATAAATGTTTATTATTCATGCTAGAATTGTATTAACCGGAAACATAATACATGTGTGAATACATAGACAAACAGAGTGTCACTAGTATGCCTCTACATGACTAGCTTGTTGATCAAAGATGGTTAAGTTTTCTAACCATAGACATGTGTTGTCATTTGATGAATAATGATGTGATTGACTTGACCCATTCCGTTAGCTTAGCACTTGATCGTTTAGTTTGTTGCTATTGCTTTCTTCATGACTTATACATGTTCCTATGACTATGAGATTATGCAACTCCCGTTTACCGGAGGAACACTTTGTGTGCCACCAAACTTCACAACGTAACTAGGTGATTATAAAGATGCTCTACAGGTGTCTACGAAGGTACTTGTTGGGTTGGCGTATTTCGAGATTAGGATTTGTCACTCCGATTGTCGGAGAGGTATTTGTGGGCCCACTCGGTAATGCACATCACTATAAGCCTTGCAAGAATTGCAACTAATGCGTTAGTTGCGGGATGATGTATTACGGAACGAGTAAAGAGACTTGCGGTAACGAGATTGAACTAGGTATTGAGATACCGATGATCGAATCTCGGGCAAGTAACATACCGATGACAAAGGGAACAATGTATGTTGTTATGCGGTCTGACCGATAAAGATCTTCGTAGAATATGTAGGAGCCAATATGGGCATCCAGGTCCCACTATTGGTTATTGACCAGAGAGGTGTCTCGGTCATGTCTACATAGTTCTCGAACCCGTAGGGTCCGCACGCTTAACGTTCGTTGACGATATAGTACTATGAGTTATGTATGTTGGTGACCGAATGTTGTTCGGAGTTTTGGATGAGATCACGGATATGACGAGGAACTCCGAAATGGTCCGAAAGTAAAGATTGATATGTGGATAGTAGTGTTTGATCTCCGGAAGGGTTCCGAAATTCACCGGAAGGGGTTCCGGATGTTTCCCAAAATGTTTGGGCGCGAGAACACTTTATCTGGGCCAAAGGGGAAAGCCCACGAGGTTATTGGAAAGCGCAAAAGGAAGTTTTGCGGAGTCCAGGGTCCAGACGCCAGGGTCCCTGGCGTCTGGGTCCAGATGCCGGGAACCCTGGCGTCTGGCCCTGGAGTCCGAGAAGGAACTCTTGCCTTTCGGGTGAAACCGACTTTGTGGAGGCTTTTACTCCAAGTTTCGACCCCAAGGCTCAACATATAAATAGAGGGGTAGGGCTAGCACCCAAGACACATCAAGAAACACCAAGCCGTGTGCCGGCAACCCCGTCCCCTCTAGTTTATCCTCCGTCATAGTTTTTGTAGTGCTTAGGTGAAGCCCTGTGGAGATTGTTCTTGACCAATACCGTCACCACGCTGTCGTGCTGCCGGAACTCATCTACTACTTCGTACCTCTTGCTAGATCGGGAAGGCGAGGACGTCACCGAGCCGAACGTGTGCAGAACTCGGAGGTGCCGTGCTTTCGGTACTTGGATCGGTCGGATTGTGAAGACGTACGACTACATCAACTGCGTTGATATAACGCTTCCGCGAATGGTCTACGAGGGTACGTAGACAACACTCTCCCCTCTCGTTGCTATGCATCACCATGATCCTGCGTGTGCGTAGGAATTTTTTTGAAATTACTACGTTCCCCAACAGTGGCATCCGAGCCTGGTTTTATGCGTAGATGTTATATGCACGAGTAGAACACAAGTGAGTTGTGGGCGATATAAGTCATACTGCTTACCAGCATGTCATACTTTGGTTCGGCGGTATTGTTGGATGAAGCGGCTCGGACCAACATTACGCGTACGCTTACATGAGACTGGTTCTACCGACGTGCTTTGCACATAGGTGGCTGGCGGGTGTCAGTTTCTCCAACTTTAGTTGAACCGAGTGTGGCTATGCCCGGTCCTTGAGAAGTTTAAAACAACACGAACTTGACGAACTATCATCGTGGTTTTGATGCGTAGGTAAGAACGGTTGTTGCTCAGCCCGTAGTAGCCACATAAAACTTGCAACAACAAAGTAGAGGACGTCTAACTTGTTTTTGCAGGGCATGTTGTGATGTGATATGGTCAAGGCATGATGCTAAATTTTATTGTATGAGATGATCATGTCTTGTAACCGAGTTATCGGCAACTGGCAGGAGCCATATGGTTGTCACTTTATTGTATGCAATGCAAACACCCTGTAATGCTTTACTTTATCACTAAGCGGTAGGGATAGTCGTAGAAGCATAAGTTGGTGATACGACAACGATGCTACGATGGAGATCAAGGTGTCGCACCGGTGATGATGGTGATCATGACGGTGCTTCGAAGATGGAGATCACAAGCACAAGATGATGATGGCCATATCATATCACTTATATTGATTGCATGTGATGTTTATCTTTTTATGCATCTTATCTTGCTTTGATTGACGGTAGCATTATAAGATGATCTCTCACTAAATTATCAAGGTATAAGTGTTCTCCCTGAGTATGCATCGTTGCAAAAGTTTTTCGTGCTGAGACACCACGTGATGATCGGGTGTGATAGGCTCTATGTTCAAATACAACGGGTGCAAAACAGTTGCACACGCGGAATACTCAGGTTAAACTTGACGAGCCTAGCATATAACAGATATGGCCTCGGAACACGGAGACCAAAAGGTCGAGCATGAATCATATAGTAGATATGATCAACATAGTGATGTTCACCATTGAAACTACTCCATCTCACATGATGATCGGACATGGTTTAGTTGATATGGATCACGTGATCACTTAGAGGATTAGAGGGATGTCTATCTAAGTGGGAGTTCTTTAATAATTTGATTAACTGAACTTTAATTTATCATGAACTTAGTCCTGGTAGTATTAGCATATCTATGTTGTAGATCAATAGCTCGCGATGTTGCTCCCCGTTTATTATTTATATGTTCCTAGAGAAAACTAAGTTGAAAGATGTTAGTATCAATAATGCAGATTAGATCCGTGATCTGAGGTTTATCCTCATTGCTGCACATAAGAATTATGTCCTTGATGCACCGCTAGGTGACAGACCTATTGCAGGAGCAGATGCAGATGTTATGAACGTTTTGACAAAAGCTCGGTATGATGGCTACTTGATAGTTAAGTGCACCATGCTTTACGGCTTAGAACCGGGACTTCAAAAATGTTTTGAACGCCACAGAGCATATAAGATGTTCCAAGAGTTGAAATTGGTATTTCATACTCATGCCCGTGTCGAGAGGTATGAGACCTCTGACAGTACTTTGCCTACAAGATGGAGGAGAATAGCTCAACCAGTGAGCATGTGTTCAGATTGTCTGGGTACTATAATTGCTTGAATCAAGTGGGAGTTAATCTTCCAGATAAGATAGTAATTGACAGAATTCTCTAGTCACTATCACCAAGTTACTAGAACTTCGTGATGAACTATTATATGCAAGGGATGACGAAAGTGATTCCTGAGCTCTTCGCGATGCTGAAATCGACGAAGGTAGAAATCAAGAAAGAGCACCACGTGTTGATGTTTAACAAGACCACTAGTTTCAAGTAAAGGGACAAAGGGAAGAAAGGGGAACTTCAAGAAGAACGGCAAGCAAGTTGCTGCTCAAGAAGAAGCCCAAGTCTAGACCTAAGCCTGAAACTAAGTGCTTCTACTGCAAAGGGACTGATCACTGGAAGCGGAACTACCCCAAGTATTTGGTGGATAAGAAGGATGGCAAAGTGAACAAAGCTATATTCGATATACATGTTATTGATGTGTACTTTAATAGTGTTTATAGCAACCCCTCAGTATTTGATACTGGTTCAGTTGCTAAGAATAGTAACTCGAAACGGGAGTTGCAGAATGAACAGAGACTAGTTAAGGGTGAAGTGACGATGTGTATTGGAAATGGTTCCAAGATTGATATGATCATCATCGCACACTCCCTATACTTTCGGGATTAGTGTTAAACCTAAAATAAATGTTATTTAGTGTTTGCGTTGAGCATGAATATGATTGGATCATGTTAATTGCAATACGGTTATTCATGTAAGTTAGAGAATAATTGTTGTTCTATTTACATGAATAAAACCTTCTATGGTCATACACCCAATGAAAATGGTTTGTTGGGTCTCGATCGTGGTGATACACATTTTCATAACATTGAAGCCAAAATATGCAAAGTTAATAATGATAGTGCAACTTATTTGTGGCACTGCCGTTTAGGTCATATTGGTGTAAAGCGCATGAAGAAAATCCATGCTGATGGGCTTTTGGAATCACTTGATTATGAATCAGTTGATGCTTGCGAACCATGCCTCATGGGCAAGATGACTAAGACTTCGTTCTCCAGAACAATGGAGCGAGCAACAGATTTGTTGGAAATCATACATACTGATGTATGTGGTCCAATGAATATTGACGCTCGCGGCAGGTATCATTATTTTCTGATCTTCACAGATGATTTGAGCAGATATGAGTATATCTACTTGATGAAACACAAATCTAAAACATTTGAAAAGTTCAAAGAATTTCAGAGTGAAGTGGAGAATCATCGTAACAAAAATAAAAGTTTCTATGATATGATCGCAGAATTAAAATATTTGAGTTACGAGTTTGGCCTTCAGTTAAAACAATGTGAAATAGTTTCACTACTCACGCCACCTAGAACACCAGAGTGTAATGGTGTGTCCGAACGTCGTAACCGTACTTTATTAGATATGGTGCAGAGCATTGTTGACATAGAAATTTGCAATATACATACGGATTTAAATGTTGCAGACCCGTTGACTAAACTTCTTTCACAAGCAAAACATGATCACACCTTAGTACTCTTTGGGTGTTAATCACATAGCGATGTGAACTAGATTATTGACTCTAGTAAACCCTTTGGGTGTTGGTCACATGACGATGTGAACTATGGGTGTTAATCACATGGTGATGTGAACTATTGATGTTAAGTCACATGGCGATGTGATCTAGATTATTCACTCTAGTGCAAGTGGGAGACTGAAGGAAATATGCCCTAGAGGCAATAATAAAGTTATTATTTATTTCCTTATTTCATGATAAATGTTTATTATTCATGCTAGAATTGTATTAACCGGCAACATAATACATGTGTGAATACATAGACAAACAGAGTGTCACTAGTATGCCTCTACTTGAATAGCTCGTTGATCAAAGATGGTTAATTTTCCTAACCATAGACATGAGTTGTCATTTGATTAACTGGATCACATCATTAGGAGAATGATGTGATTGACTTGACCCATTCCGTTAGCTTAGCACTTGATCGTTTAAGTTTGTTTCTATTGCTTTCTTCATGACTTATACATGTTCCTATGACTATGAGATTATGCAACTCCCGTTTACCGGAGGAACACTTTGTGTTCCACCAAACGTCACAACATAACTGGGTGATTATAAAGGTGCGCTACAGGTGTCTCCAAAGGTACTTGTTGGGTTGGCGTATTTTGAGATTAGGATTTCTCACTCTGATTGTTGGAGAGGTATCTCTGGGCCCACTCGGTAATGCACATCACTGTAAGCCTTGCAAGCATTGCAACTAATGAGTTAGTTGCGGGATGATGTATTATGGAACGAGTAAAGAGACTTGCCAGTAATGAGATTGAACTAGGTATTGAGATACCGACGATCGAATCTCGGGCAAGTAACATACTGATGACAAAGGGAACAACGTATGTTGTTATGCGGTCTGACCGATAAAGATCTTCGTAGAATATGTAGGAGCCAATATGGGCATCCAGGTCCCGCTATTGGTTATTGACCAGAGAGGTGTCTCGGTCATGTCTACATAGTTCTCGTACCCGTAGGGTCCGCACGCTTAACATTCGTTGACGATATAGTACTATGAGTTATGTATGTTGGTGACCGAATGTTGTTCGGAGTTTCGGATGAGATCATGGATATGACGAGGAACTCCAGAATGGTCCGAAAGTAAAGATTGATATGTGGATAGTAGTTTTTGATCTCCGGAAGGGGTTCCGGATGTTTCTCGAAATGTTTGGGCACGAGAACACTTTATCTGGGCCAAAGGGGAAAGCCCACGAGGTTTTTGGAAAGCGCAAAAGGAAGTTTTGCAGAGTCCAGGGGCCAGACGCCAAGGTCCCTGGCGTCTGGGTCTAGACGCCGGGAACCCTGGCGTATGGCCTTGGAGTCCGAGAAGGACTCTTGCCTTTCGGGTGAAACCGACTTTGTGGAGGCTTTTACTCCAAGTTTCGACCCCAAGGCTCAACATATAAATAGAGGGGCAGGGCTAGCACCCAAGACACATCAAGAAACACCTAGCCGTGTGCCGGCAACCCCGTCCCCTCTAGTTTATCCTCCGTCATAGTTTTCGTAGTGCTTAGGCGAAGCCCTGCGGAGATTGTTCTTCACCAACACCGTCACCACACCGTCGTGCTGCCGGAACTCATCTACTACTTCGCCCCTTTTGCTGGATCGAGAAGGCGAGGACGTCACTGAGCCGAACGTGTGCAGAACTTGGAGGTGGCGTGCTTTTGGTACTTGGACCAGTCGGATCGTGAAGACATACGACTACATCAACCGCGTTGATATAACGCTTCCGCAAACGGTCTACGAGGGTACGTAGACAACAATCTCCCCTCTCGTTGCTATGCATCACCATGATCCTGTGTGTGAGTAGGATTTTTTTTGAAATTACTACGTTCTGCAACATGTCGGTGGCATTAGGCTGAGTGCAGCATTAGTTAAATGTGGCATCACTTTAGCGGTAACATTGCTTGACTTGACCGCTGGCGTTATACTAACAACAAAAAAGAGGCAATAAGAGCATGGGAGGCCCATTCAGACAGTGGGCGCACTAGTACGATGTACCTCCACGGACGCATAGAGTGGTGAGGGAGGTATGGTTGCCCAAAGCAACAAATATCCAGGCAACATATGTGGATTACGTCCCATTTCTGTTCTCTTTAGCCACGTTTTCCCTATGTGAGGACAACAAACCGATCGACATGGTCATTCTCTATTGCATTGTCATGCCTTTCTACCCTTTTTCAACCAAGAGACACGAGACTCATTCCTTAGCTACTAATTTTCCCCTTTTCAACCTAGATACGGGTTCGATGCCTAGTCTCTTGGATAGTACATTCTCCCTTCCTTTCCTTATTCAACCCAGACATGGATTAGTATGCATGAAGTAGGGTTTCCTTTAATAGTGAAAATTAAGGTTTTCATCTGCGTGACCAGCAGAGCAGAGGATAGCAAATTGGGAAGATGGTGGAGTGGAAAAAGATCCACATGCAGCGACGTGGCAGATGGTGCAATAGAACAAGGGTATGGTTCGAAAAGAGGTTGCATACCTGAGGGTCGGTGGGAAGTGGCTTCGCTCGTGGTTGTCGTCCGCCGCACACACTACGACAGCGAGCTTGGGGACAGAGGCCATCCCGCACGGGTGCTAGGTCTGAGAGGATGACCTTGTCGTCAGTGTGTGACCTCTCTCGCCGACGACGAGTGTGTCAACGCTATACGTCCTTTTCTTCCCCGGCGGATCTGTGACCACCGGTGAGGAGGGAGAGAGAGGCCGTCTTTTTTACATCTAGAGAGAGGGTGATAGTGTGAGAAGCAAGTGGGCAGCCCTTAGCAAGAAAGCGCTGAAGCTCCAGCCTATATATCTTTTTTGATACTACTAGTACTATAGGTGGAGTAGTGGTAGAGTAGTTTATATTTTCTCTGCATACAGTACCAGTTAGTCGTGCTTCAAAACTGAACATCACGCCATTAAAAAAATAAAGGTCGATAACTAATGCGGCACCTCGGGCCAATGCAGCCAGATCGCATTTTGCAAGAGAAATTACACACCATGTTTCATTGACATGTGGTCCCGTTCCAACATGTCAGTGAGACGACGGCGAGTCCTTTTGTACAATTTCCGAATGGACGTCTATGTAGGCCGGGGCGCCTCTTCGTGTACCGTGGCAACCGTCCACCGCCTCTTCACCTTTCCCTCTCTATTTGGAACTGTTGTCGCACGCTCTTCCTTCCTCCTCCATTTGCCTTCACCCTTCCTTCTTCCATTGTTCGATCTTCTTCTCCATGGAGGTAACAACCGAAAATGACCCCGTTATTCTTGCCCCGATCTGAAAGATGACAAGGTGGAGGAACTCATTGATCGGTGTGACGTCATCACCTCGGCTAGCATGGCAGGTTCGTTCAAGACCATTCTCGACTCAACTAATATCATCATTACAAAGAACCCAAGGGTCCAGGAGCGGTCTGATCTCCCCTATCTTATTCTTCGTGACCCTGCTGACTGGCATGCGGACGACGGAGGAATCGCCTTGTGCAAGTTGATGCTGCTTGATAATGATATGTGTGATGTTAAGATGCCATCGCTTGAGGGTAAGGCTTGGGCATGCGCAAATGGAGATTGGGTTGTTTATATTGGGTACAACTGCGAGTGGGAACTTGTGAATGTGTACACTCGTCACCGGGTTCCACTTCCAAAAATCTCAGACTCCCCAGAGGTTGAGCACACCGGTATTCTACGTATGTTCAACTATGATCATGGTGATTGTCATCTATGGAAGATAGCAATTTGTCGAGTTTCCGACCGCTCTTGGGATTACACGAACTATGAAGTTGTTGCTATCTTTGACAAGCTTGTTGCCGTCCTTACTTCCACGCCTCGATGGATGATACGTCCCCGTCGTATCTACTTTTCCAAACACTTTTGCCCTTGTTTTGGACTCTAACTTGCATGATTTGAATGGAACTAACCAGGACTGACGCTGTTTTCAGCAGAATTACCATGGTGTTATTTATGTGTAGAAACAAAAGTTCTCGGAATGACCTGAAACTTCATGAAACATCTTTTCGGAAATAATAAAAAATCCTTGCAAAAGATGAAGACTAGGGGGCCCACACCCTAGCCACGAGGGTGGGTGCGCGCCTGCCCCCCTAGGGTGCGCCCCTACCTCGTGGGCCCCCTGGAGCTCCTCCGACCTCGACTCCAACTCTATATATTTGCTTTCGGGGAGAAAAAATAAGGAAGAAGGATTCATCGCATTTTACGATACGGAGCCGCCGCCAAGCCCTAAAACCTCTTGAGAGGGCTGATCTGGAGTCCGTTCGGGGCTCCGGAGAGGGGAATCCGTCGCCATCGTCATCATCAACCTTCCTCCATCACCAATTTCATGATGCTCACCGCCGTGCGTGAGTAATTCCATCGTAGGCTTGCTGGACGGTGATGGGTTGGATGAGATTTATCATGTAATCAAGTCAGTTTTGTTAGGGTTTGATCCCTAGTATCCACTATGTTCTGAGATTGATGTTGCTATGACTTTGCTATGCTTAATGCTTGTCACTAGGGCCCAAGTGCCATGATTTCAGATCTTAACCTATTATGTTTTCATCAATATATGAGAGTTCTTGATCCTATCTTGCAAGTCTATAGTCACCTATTATGTGTTATGATCCGTTAACCCCGAAGTGTCAATAATCGGGATACTTACCGGTGATGACCGTAGTTTGAGGAGTTCATGTATTCACTATGTGTTAATGCTTTGGTCCGGTACTCTATTAAAAGGAGGCCTTAATATCCCTTAGTTTCTGCTAGGACCCCGCTGCCACGGGAGGGTAGGACAAAAGATGTCATGCAAGTTCTTTTCCATAAGCACGTATGACTATATTCAGAATACATGCCTACATTACATTGATGAATTGGAGCTAGTTCTGTCTCACCCTAGGTTATGACTGTTACATGATGAACCGCATCCGACATAATTCTCTATCACCGATCCATTGCCTATGAGCTTTCCATATATTGTTCTTCGCTTATTTACTTTTCCGTTGCTATTGCTATCATCACTACAAAATACCAAAAACATTACTTTTGCTACCGTTACCACTACTATCATATTACTTTGCTACTAAATACTTTGCTGCAGATATTAAGTTTCCAGGTGTAGTTGAATTGACAACTCAGCTGCTAATACTTGAGAATATTCTTTGGCTCCCCTTGTGTCGAATCAATAAATTTGGGTTGAATACTCTACCCTCGAAAACTGTTGTGATCCCCTATACTTGTGGGTTATCAAGACTATTTTCTGGCGCTGTTGCCGGGGAGCATAGCTCTATTCTTTGAGTCACTTGGGATTTATATCTGCTTATCATTATGAAGAACTTGAGAGATCCAAAAACCAAGATTTATCCCTCAACTACGAGGGGAGGTAAGGAACTGCCATCTAGCTCTGCACTTGATTCACCTTCTGTTTTGAGTAAGCTTGCGACACCTAAACCTGCTTCTGCTATTCGTTCTGATATGTCGCATGTTATTGATGATGCCACTTCTGCTATGCATGATACTTATGATGAAACTACTTCTATGCTTGATACTACTGTGCCACTTGGTGAATTTCTTGATGAACAACTTGCTAGGGTTAGAGAGAGTGAAAATATTTAATCTGATAATATTGATGAAAGTGATGATGAAGACTCTTCCCCTAATAAATATGAATCACCTGTCATTCCCGAGGGTTATGTTCTTGAGAAAGAAGCTGCTCTAGCTATTTTAGCTTGCAAAGATAGATACGAGTTCAAGAGGTTATTAGCTAAATGGAAGCAGCAATCTCTTAATGCAAAGATGAAACCTGACCCTGCTTTTTCTACTTCACCTATCTGTGTTACTGATAAGGATTATGAATTCTCTGTTGATCCTGATATAATTACTTTGGTTGAATCTGATCCTTTTCATGGCTATGAATCTGAAATTGTTGTGGCACATCTTACTAAATTAAATGATATAGCCACCCTATTCACGAGTGATGAGAGAACTCGTTACTTTTATATCCTTAAAATATTTCCGTTCTCATTAAAGGGTGATGCTAAGATATGGTTTAATTCTCTTGATCCTGGTTGTGTGCGTAGTCCCCTGGATATGATTTATTACTTCTCTGCTAAATATTTTTCTGCTCATAAGAAACAAGCTGCTTTAAGGGATATATACAACTTTGTGCAAATTGAAGAAGAGAGTCTCCCACAATCTTGGGGGAGGCTTCTCAAGTTACTTAATGCTTTGCCTGATCATCCTCTTAAGAAAAATGAAATACTTGATATCTTTTATAATGGACTAACCAATGCTTCCAGATATTACCTGGATAGTTGTGCTGGTTCTGTTTTCAGGGAAAGAACACCGGATGAAGCTAAAATTCTATTGAATAATATGTTGACAAATGCAAATAATTGGACACTTCCTGAGCCTATTCCTAAACCAACTCCGAATAAAAGAGGTGTTCTATTTTTCTCAGTCCTGAAGATATGCAAGAGGCAAAGAAATCTATGAAAGAAAAAGGTATTAAAGCCGAAGATGTTAAGAATTTACCTCCTATTGAAGAAACACACGGTCTTAATTTACCGCCTGTTGAAGAAACATATGATCTTAATCCATTACCTATTGAACAAACTCATGGTCTTGATAACCCGACACAGGTAGTAAAGGTAAATTCTCTCTATAGATATGATAAAGCTGAAATCCCATTTACTAAGTTTTCTAGCCCATGCATAGATGAGTTTGATAAATTTATGGTTAAGCAAGAAGACTTCAATGCTTATTTTGGTAGAAAATTGAAATACAATTCAAATATGCTTGAGCACTTGGGTGATTATATGGCTAATGTTAAAGGTGAACTTAAACTTATTAGTAAACATGCTTCTATGGTTACCACTCAAGTAGAACAAGTACTTAAAGCTCAAAATGATTTGCTCAATGAATTGAATAGTAAGAATAATGATTATGCTGTTAGAGTGGCTACTAGAACTGGTAGAATGACTCAGGAACCTCTGTATCCTGAAGGCCATCCTAAGAGAATTGAGCAAGATTCTCAGAGAAATAATATAGATGCACCTAGTCCTTCTAAAAGGAAGAAAAAGAAAAATGATAGGACTTTGCATGCTTCTAGTGAACCTATTGCTCAACCACCTGAGAATCCAAATTATATTTCTATTTCTGATGCTGAAACACAATCTAGTAATGAACCTGAAACTAGTGATAATGTTAATGATAATGTTCATGATGATGCCCAACCTAGTAATGATAATGATATAGAAATTGAACCTGTTGCTGATCTTGATAACCCACAATCAAAGAATCAATGTTATGATAAGAAAGACTTTGTTGCTAGGAAACATGGTAAAGAAAGAGAACCATGGGTTCAGAAACCCATGCCTTTTCCTCCCAAACCATCCAAGAAAAAGGATGATGAGGATTTTGAGCGCTTTGCTGAAATGATTAGACCTATCTTTTTGCGTATGCGATTAACCGATATGCTTAAAATGAATCCTTATGCTAAGTATATGAAAGAAATTGTTACAAATAAGAGAAAGATACCTGAAAGTGCGTTATATCGACTAGAGGGGGGTGAATAGGCGATTTTTATGAAAGTCTTCAAAACGTGGAAGTTATGAAGACAAACGATAGAAATAAACCTATTACCATGCAGCGGAAGGTAGACTACACTAGGCAAGCCATAGTCAAGTGTTCAATGAAGTGAAAGCACAATGACTTAATAGCAGCAATGTAGTAAGGATCAGGTAGGAAGATATTATGAAGCCATACAAAGCATGCAGTCACTCAGTGAAGAAAAAAGATAGTGCGAACATACAATGACTTCACAAGGAGCGACAGAAAGTAAAGGGAAGGGAAGATGAAACCAGTGACTCGTTGAAGACAATGATTTGTTGGACCAGTTCCAGTTGCTGTGACAACTGTACGTCTGGTTGGGGCGGCTAGGTATTTAAACCTTAGGACACACATGCACTGCATAAGTGGTCTTTCTTGAACTTGACGCCCTCGATGCCTATGACATGCTTCTTCTTCGCAAGGGTGTGGAGGTTCCTCATGCCAGCAAGCCCAAGCCTCCGATGCTAGAGCCAGCATTCTGAAGCTTTTGCTAGAAGACATACGGCAAGCCGTGGTCCTGCTGAGAAATCTACTACATACAGATCATCTTTTCGATACCCTTCAAACACTAGAGACTTGTCAGATTCCATTAGTACAAGGCAACGATATTTTCCAAATATTACGATCATGTTCAAATCGCAAAGCATTGAGACAGGCATTAAGTTGAAGCCAAGGGATTCAAAAAACATGACTTTGTCCATGTGTTGTTCCCTTGAGATTGCAACTCTACCTAGACCCAATACCTTACTTTTACCAGTGTTAGCAAATGTGATGTGGCTCTTGTCGGATGGACGTAAGGTTGAGTCCATAAGAAGACTTCTTTTGCCAGTCATGTGATTTGTACACCCACTATCAATAATCCATTCTGAAGACGCTGGTGTTGTACCCTATAGTGCAGTTAGGGGGATAGGCTTCACCAAGAGCATTGTGAAGCAAAAACATTTGACGAACCAATGGGTTATGAAAGCTTAGATCCAGATTAGGACTAATAAGGAGAGTAGCAAGCGATTCAGGAATGAAGTACATAGTAAGACCATTCGGGCATTTGATCTTGTGCCCTACAAGATGTTTAAGGTCCCCAGCAATGGCGTCAGACGATTTTGGTTTTCTGCTGGAGACCTTTCCCTGCAAAAGAGAGTTAAGCTTTCTTAGCCGCCCACATCTTCAAGGGTGGCTGAGAAGCAATAAGTCTAAGTGCAGCATCTGAGAATTTTGGCTTTGGAGCCCTAGCAAACAGTCTTGCAGGCGGACAATAGTACTCATAAGAATAAGCAGAATAGTTCTTGGTCTTATGAACATGGCGGTTTGATAAACCGCTCTCATATTCATATGCCTGAGTATGGTTTCCCTGCAAAACATTTGCGTTAGTGCGACTCAGGTGAGTCCTCTGTCTATATGAAGCCTTTGGACCGTATGAAGCCTTTGGTCTGAGGTTTGTCTTCTTCACGTGAGGTGTCATGATGACATTCACAGGAAGATTCTCCAGACACCTTTTCGGAACCCAGATCTTCTTCATAGGCGGTCCATTCCTGCAGTTAGTACCAATGTACCTGGCAAACACTTCACCATTCTGATTCTTAAATAGTATATAGTTTGCATCAAAGGATTCATCAATGATAATGGGGTTAGCACAGGTGAAGCCAGATAGATTGGATGGGTCTGCTGAAGGTTCCTTTGCAGCAACCCACATGGTTTTGGGGTACTGCTCAGGTTTCCAGTAAGAGCCATTAGCATTCATTTTCCTTACGAACCCAACACCCTCTTTCCTCGGGTTTCGGCTCAGAATCTGCTTTTTGAGGACATCACATAGTGTCTGATGCCCTTTAAGACTTTTGTACATCCCTGTTTCAAGCAATGTCTTCAACCTAGCATTCTCATCAGCAATAGCAGTGGTATCCTCAGCAGAGGGGTTAGTTACCACATCAACAGTTGAAGATATTTCAACAGTAGTAGCAGTAGAACTTTCAGCAACAGAAGTAGCATTATCACGCTCAATGCATTTAAGACATGGTGGTTCAAATCCTTCCTGAGCGGGACTGATCTGTTTGGAGTGAAGTGACTCGTTTTTCCTTTTGAAGATCTTCATGAACCGCTCTCAATTTCTCAAGATCTTGCTTCCTTTGAAGATAATCATAGGAAAGCTTTTCACGAGTTGTTGAGAGAGTTTCATGACGACTTTCAAGTTCCTGATACTAACGTGAAGATTTTTTATGTCTTCAATTAAGGATTCAAATCGAGTCAATTCAGCACCTAACAGATCATCGCTTCTGTCTAACAGTTTTTGAATATGTTCCATAGCTTTCTGCTGTTCAGTTGCAATTTTAGCAAGTGTTTTGTAGTTGGGTTTTGAATCACAATCAGAGTCATCGTCACTAGATGTTTGATAGTGAGTAGTGCGTGTGTTTACCTTGGCACCGCGAGCCATGAAGCAATAGGTAGAAGCGGAGTAGTCCTTGTCATTTGCATCGGTGTCGGTGACGAGGTCATTATCTTCAGTATTGAAGATGGACTTGGCAACGTATGCTGTAGCCAGACTTGCGACGCCTGAATCGGACTCCTCCTCAGACTCCACCTCCGCCTCCTCAGAAGCGAACTCCTCCTCCGAGTCCATTTCCTTGCCAACAAACGCACATGCCTTGCCAGATGAGCTCTTCTTGTGTGATGAAGACTTTGAGGAAGACTTGGACGAAGACTTTTAGTATTTCTTCTTCTTCTTGCCATCAGAGTCATATTCCTTGCTCTTCTTCTTCTTTTTGTTCTCATTGTCCCACTGTGGACACTCAGAGATGAAGTGGCCAGGTTTCTTGCACTTGTGACACGTTTTCTTCTTGTAGTCGTGAGCAGAAGCTTCATCATTCCTTGAGCTTGATCGGGAAGACTTTCTGAAGCCTTTCTTCTTGGTGAATTTTTGGAACTTCTTCACAAGCATAGCAAGTTCTCTTCCAATGTCTTCAGGATCATCAGAACTGCTGTCAGATTCTTCTTCAGATGAGGAGACAGCTTTTGCCTTCAAGGCATGAGTTCGCCCATAGTTTGGACCGTAGATATCTCTTTTCTCAGAAAGCTGAAACTCATGTGTGTTGAGCCTCTCAAGTATGTTAGATGGATCGAGTGTCTTGAAATCAGGACATTCTTGAATCATCAGGGCTAGGATGTCAAACGAACTATCAAGTGATCTCAGTAGTGTCTTGACAACTTCATGTTTGGTGATCTCAGTAGCGCCGAGGGCTTGAAGCTCATTTGTGATGTCAGTGAGTCGGTCAAAAGTGTGCTGGACATTCTCATTGTCATTTCGCTTGAAGCGGTTGAAGAGGTTGCGAAGGACACTGATTCTCTGATCTCTCTGGGTTGAGATGCCTTCATTGACCTTGGAGAGCCAGTCCCAGACCAGCTTAGATGTCTTCAAAGCACTCACACGGCCATACTGTCCTTTGGTCAGGTGACCACAGATGATATTCTTGGCAGTAGAGTCCAGTTGAACAAATTTCTTGACGTCAGCAGCAGTGACACCTTCTCCAGCCTTGGGAACGCCGTTTTCGACGACATACCATAGGTCGACATCAATGGCTTCAAGATGCATGCGCATCTTATTCTTCCAGTAGGGATATTCAGTTCCATCGAAGACGGGGCACGCAGCGGAGACTTTAATTATCCCTGCAGTCGACATAGCTAAAACTCCAGGTGGTTAAACCGAATCACACAGAACAAGGGAGCACCTTGCTCTGATACCAATTGAAAGTGCGTTATATCGACTAGAGGGGGGGTGAATAGGCGATTTTTATGAAAGTCTTCAAAACGTGGAAGTTATGAAGACAAACGATAGAAATAAACCTATTACCATGCAGCGGAAGGTAGACTACACTAGGCAAGCCATAGTCAAGTGTTCAATGAAGTGAAAGCACAATGACTTAATAGCAGCAATGTAGTAAGGATCAGGTAGGAAGATATTATGAAGCCATACAGAGCATGCAGTCACTCAGTGAAGACAAAAGATAGTGCAAACATACAATGACTTCACAAGGAGCAACAGTAAGTAAAGGGAAGGGAAGATGAAACCAGTGACTCGTTGAAGACAATGATTTGTTGGACCAGTTCCAGTTGCTGTGACAACTGTACGTCTGGTTGGGGCGGCTAGGTATTTAAACCTTAGGACACACAGTCCCGGACACCCAGTCCTGAACACGCAGCTCAGGACACCCAGTCCTCACCATATTCCCCTTGAGCTAAGGTCACACAGACCTCACCCAATCACTCTGGTAAGTCTTCAAGGTAGACTCCCAAACCTTCACAGACATCGTTCACCGGCAATCCACAATGTCTCTTGGATGCTCAGAACGCGACGCCTAACTGGCTGGAGGATGCACAGTCCTCAAGTGTAATAAGTCTTCAGATCACACAGACAAGAAGACTTAAGTGATGCCCAATTCTTCTCTGGCTCTGGGTGGTTAGGGCTTTATCCTCGCAAGGAATTCTCTCTCAAAGGCTTCGAGGTGGGTTGCTCTCAAACGACAAAAGCCGTACTCTCAATCTGAGCAGCCAACCGTTTATGGTTGTGAGGGGTGGGCTATTTATAGCCACTTGGCAACACGACTTGATTTTTCCGAAATGACCCTGGGTCACTAAGGAACTGACACGTGTTCCAACGGTCAGATTTCAAACTCACACGACAACTTTACTTGGGCTACAAGCAAAGCTGACTTGTCCGACTCTGGACAAGATTTGCTCTCATAGTCTTCACTTGGAAGACATAGGTTTATGGTTAGGCATCACTTCAGTCAGTCTGACTGGTTCTCTTGGACCCCACTTAACAGTACGGTGGTTCCTATGACTCAACACAAAATAAAAAGAACTACGAAAGATCTAAGTCTTCGAGCTCCATAGGCTTCATGTGGTGTCTTCTCTTGTCATAGTCTTCAATGTGAATATCTTCATATACCACCTTTGACTTCAATGTCTTCATACATTTTTAGGGGTCATCTCTGGTAGGAAAACCGAATCAATGAGGGACTTCTACCTGTGTTATCCTGCAATTCTCACAAACACATTAGTCCCTCAACTAGGTTTGTCGTCAATACTCCAAAACCAACTAGGGGTGGCACTAGATGCACTTACAATCTCCCCCTTTTTGGTGATTGATGACAAACTAGTTGAAGTTTTCAACGGGGAATATAATCTATGAAATTGTAAAGGATAAGGAATTGTTTTCATAAGTTGCAAGGGCTCCCCCTGAAGATGTGCATATAGGTAATTTGCTTTTGGAATGCAAATGCACATTGCAGGTTGTACTTGTGGAGATCCACTTCAACTTATGATGACAATCCACTATGCATGTGGAAGTATATGAAGATAATGACATGCATAATGGAAAATGGACGTGTGCAGAATGATCTAAGTGCGGAATTTATCATCGCACATGTGGAATTTATCATCGCAAAACAAAGTGGCAGATAAGTAGCAGACGACCATCGAGTTTAAGTGTTACAACTCAAAGAACCAAATGTAGCAAAACAAGAGTTGTAAGCACGAAGCAAAATATAAAGCACCCGCCCATATGGACCCGCTTGAAGACTATCAACCTCATATGCTTCTCCCCCTTTTGTCAGTAAGGACCAAAAAGGTTTGAAGACATAGAGCATCTACTCGTTCCCATGCGGAGTAGGTGAAGTAGCAGGGTCGTTGGTGGTGTTTGGCGGTGCTGAAGAGCTTGGAGAAGAGTTGACGCGTGCTGAAGGAGGTGGTGGTGAAGTAGCATCATCTTCATCCTCGATAACTCTGGCAGTCACTGTTGCAGCAGATGAAGAGAACTCAGAGTCTTCAAGGGGTGGAGTTCCTAGCAGCACAGCTCTTCGAGGAGGTGTGGAGTCAAACTTGAATCGCTCAGTGAAGCCATCCTCTTGGAGATCATCTTCAGAACACATCATCATTAGCCCTTTCCATGTACGGCGACAGGTTTCATGGGCAACGAAAGCATTCTTGGTGGCAAGATTGTGAATGCGATTAACTTCCACCAAGAGGCTTTTCATCTGACGCTTCAGCCAGTCATGATGCCTATCCTGTTTCTGATGAAGAGCCACAAGAAGCTCTCGGTCGTTGAGAACACGAGTGCGCTTCTTGGGTCTTGGAGCAGTTGTACTATCAGTGGCTTCAGTAGACGCAGGGTGTGGTGCACGTGTAGTGCCAGCCAAAGGATACACCCGAGTGACTGCTTCAACTCCTTCAATGTTCTGTGAGAAACTCTGATGCTCTGCATTCTGAAGACTTAGAGGTTCCTTTGCAGGCTCAGGATAGATGGCTTCAGTAGAGATATCCACATCAGGCAGAAAAATCCTATGATTGCGAGCAGATGGCTGATATGAGATATCAGAGTGAAGTTTAATTAGCCGCATTACCCATGGGACGTAGAACTTCAAGCCAAACAGGTGAGAGCCCGATGCAGCAAGTTGGCGGATGAATAAGTCCTGTGCATTGAAGCATTTTCCATGAAGAATATAGAAGACCAAAGTCTTCATTGCACCCTCAAGCTTGGCATTTGGAGAGTGCCCTTTGATGGGCCAGAGAGTTCGCCTGATGATGTGATAGATGGTTCGTGGCAGATACTCAAGGTCTTCAACGAAGAACTCTGTTGGATAAGAAACATCTTGGGGCAATGGCTTCATCATGCTGAGCATCTGACTCATATCAGGTTTCGGCCTCTTAAAGATGCTCTCAATAGCTTCACTATGCAGCTGACAGCCATGCTCGTAGAGATCACCAGGAGTGGGCAAACCAGTGAGCTCAATGATGTCAAATGCATTGGCTTCGTGATGAACATTTCCGGTCATCCACTCCAGGACCCAACTCTTCGGATCTCTGCTGTACCCGCGGATGTGAAGTGTGGCATAGAATTGGAGCAGCAGCTCTTCATTCCAATGCTCTTGGTCAGTAACGAACGGCAGCAGTCCAACTTCCTTGAAGCAATCCAAAGCTTCTTCCAGACAGGGCAGACCAGCTATGGCTTCAATGTCAAGGCGCTTGTGTGGGAAGATGCGACCTTGGTTGTAAAGAATGCATGAGTAATAGCTTCGCTGAGGATAGCTCCAGAACCGATCAGATGATATCCTTTCCCTTGAGTAGGGGTTCCTGGAGCTAACGAAGAATGTGTTGTCTGCCCTAAAGCCATTGATATTGAAGGAGCCAGGTGCTGATGCAGGACCTGGGAACCTTGGCAATCTTGGGATTGGCTTCTGTACTTGAGGCCTGTGCTCAACATGATAGTCGAACTGTGGACCGGCAGCAGACTCAGGAACAGAAGTGACGGGATCAGTGGCTTCGCTGTCTTCTTTTTCCGTTGGGGAGGGCTCCACATTAGCTTCATTGGTGGTTGTGGCAGCCGCAAGATTTCCAAGCACGTTCTCCTTGAGAACTGCTTCTTGGTGGGACAGTGGAGTGGCAACTTGTGGGACTTCATCTTTCGCGGCTGATGCAGCCGAATTGTCTTCAGCAGACTTGAGGCCTTGGACCTTTGCGAAGCCTGCGCAACGCGGGCGACGCCTGTGGAGTTGGAGTGGGTTGGGCCTCATAGTCTTCTTCCTCTTGTGGGTGATCTGCCCATGAAGCATCCTGTGCAATTGGCGTCAGTGGACGACCAATGCTGATGAGTTCACTGTTCTGAGGAAGGACTGCACCATCTTCTACATTGTCATGTCGACCAATGTCTTCAGCAGCGATGGGATCACCTGCTGGAAAGTCTTCAGCTTCATGAGCCTCTGTGGAAGCAGGCTCATGGATGGTCAGTTGGCGTTCAGCTTCAGGATAGACCATAGAAATGGGTTCAACTATCAAGGGCTCTGTGGAAGCAGCCCGATCTTTCTTGGTCTTCCTCTTCTTCTTGGAGGGGGTAGTTGGAGAGGCTTCAGAATGTTTCCTCTTCCTAGCTTCAGCCTCAGCAGTCCTTGTCTTCTTGAGCTCTGAAGCTGTTGACCGGCTTTTTGGCTTCGAGCCAGTCATTTTAGTTGGGAAGACAATAGGAACTGCTTCCTGCCTTGGTGCGTCAGGTTCAGCCGTAGCAGGCTTCTTCTTCTTCTTTGCGGCCATCCTGGGGTCGATGCCAGGACGCCCAAGGGCCTTGCGCTTCTCAGCCTCATTATAGGCTTGCACACATCTGTTAGCCAGAGTCTTCATGCGCTCACGCGAACCCTGAGCTTCTGTATGTTTCTTTACAAAGGCTTCCTTGAGCTCGTGCATCATACTCTTGAAGTTCTCCACTTCCTGCACGCTGAGCTTGGCCATATGCTTCTTGAACTGAGCCTTTTCATAATCAATCTTTTGCTTCAGTTCAACAATGCGCTGGGCAATAGCGAGTTCTGAAGCAATGGCGCCTTGGAAGGTGACACTGAGGCCAATTGGTAGCTACAGATCTTCAAAGCTGATGTTTGGTGTGTCAAACCACTCGTCAATGAAGTTGTGGATGATGGTCACATCAAAGAGAGGCAGATCATTGAAGATTTCTGCTTCTTCTTTGCTCTTGATGAGTTGCTCAAGAGCGTCATCTGCTAGATCTTCATCACTGGACAGATCAATGTCGTCATTACGCAGAATGGCAGCAACAGTTAGCTCTTGTCCGGTGTGAGGCAGAGGCATCTTGACTTTCTGGGGCTTGGAGATGCGAGATAAGTCTTCGGACTGCACACTGTCTTCAGGAGGTGCAGTTGCCAGTGGCTGCGCCCTTGAGATTTTTGGTGAGGGGGCAGGCTTTGAAGCTTTAGGCTTCTTCATCTTCTTTGTCTTCGGCACTGCAGGAGCTTCTTCTGATTCAACGTCAGCTGTAGGCTCATTCACTGCAGTCCCTTGAACTAAGATGCGGGTGATGAGGCCTTCAAGGTTGGAGAAAGGACCAATGACATTGGGTTCTGCATCTCGTGTGCCATCTGCCCTTGGTGCTGAGGGAGCAGGGTTGAAGTCTAGCCCCAAAGTCTTCTTGTTCTACTTCGCTGAGTTCTGGGCAAAGTGGAAGTTGCGCTTGAACAGATTGTCGTCACGACACCATAGTAGTGACGATGGGTGTGCATCAGCTGGCTGTGGCCCACGGACCATGCAGGGATAGAAGCCTTGAGCAATGGCTTCATCTCTGGACCTGGGTAGAAGATTCTTGTATTGGATGTCTCCCCATGGTCTCTTGATGGCATTTTTCTCAGCATATTCTTGAGTTACAAATCGGTATTTTAACCATTGTTCTGCCCAATATCTTCGAATCCATTGGATTCGGGTCTTGCGCTGATTGTAATCCTCTTCAGGATCTGTCTTGTATAGTTCTGAGAGTTCATCTAGCAGATCTCTGGATGTTTCTCCACGACGCTTTCTGCCACCCTTCCTTGCTGCTTTCTCTGAAGCCATAAACTTTAACTTGAAAGGCTTCAACACGTTCAAAGGCTTCAAAGGTTTTCGCTTGCTGGACCAACAGGAACTGGCTTCGGGAGAATTAATGTGATGCTGTAAGAATTCTGCAAATGAATGCAGACTATGAGAACCAAAGGATTCTCCCACGGACATGTACCTGTGACAGCATTAAGGTGCGAGGGAAGGGGAAGAGGTCATATGCATTCTCAGAAGATTTTGAAGATAAATCAGTTTAGAAGGCATTGACCTCATTTTGCGAAGACATTCACTCATAGATAAGGAGTTGGTTCCAGATTTGTACGAATCCATAGATCAGTACAAGTGAGGAATCTAACTACTTTGTGAAGCATAAGTGAATATACTAGGCATGTTATGAGATGCAGTATGAGAGAGATCTAACTTGTGTGAATAGAAACTACTTGTGGTAGAAAGTGAAAAATCCATAGGATCAACGGTGCTATAAAAAGGAAGTTTTATTTACCAGACTAAGAACTGCTAGACGAAGTGGAAGATGAGGCCGAGCAGTTCGATCTTCCATGCCCTAACTTGGCGATGGAGGACACCTACGGCGACGGCGGAGAGGACGATGTCCGTGGTCGGTGTGAAGACAGCGTCGGAGAGGTTGCGGCAGCGAAGCGCTTCGTCGCCGGCGTCGTCGAGGGCTAGCGGTGGCGCTAGGGTTCGTGCGAGAGTGGAAGAAGAGATAATGACCGCTGTGAAGTGTGTATTTATAGGTACATGGGCGGCACTGCGCTATTACACAGGTGCCCCTGGCGATTCGCATCTGAGGAACACGTGGCCATTATGCGGAATTTTGGGGTTTGTTCCACGTCCCACGCACGCCTTGATTGTCGGGTGGTCGTTCCTACTTCATGTGGAGGAATGAGCATTGAAAACAGACTTAATGGTTGTCTCTGTATCTTCTGCTGACAAGGACGCAGAGAAGACATTCGACAGTTTCAATAGAATGCATATGATTTGGAGAGATAGAATTTGATATAGAAAGCATAGAGAGGTTAGGGTCCGATCACATTCACTTAGTTCAAAAGATTCAAAAATGAAGACATAGCTATAAGTGAATGCTATAGAGGACAGAACACTAATATATATATATATATATCTATATAATCAACATAGTGAAGATAATCATGAAGATATGTTGAGATCGAAGCCAAACCAAATGTGAAGACATTACAAGGTAACGTCATGAGTGAAACACTTCAAAATAGAACATTTGGTGGTGGCGTTACCCACCGTATAGGAAGTATTAGACCCAGACACGACGCACAATTTGTTGGAAATATGCCCTAGAGGCAATAATAAAAGCATTATTATTATATTTCCTTATTCATGACAATTGTCTTTATTCATGCTATAATTGTGTTATCCGAAAATCGTAATACATGTGTGAATAACAGACACCAACATGTCCCTAGTAAGCCTCTAGTTGACTAGCTCATTGATCAACAGATAGTCATGGTTTCCTGACTATGGACATTGGATGTCATTGATAACGAGATCACATCATTAGGAGAATGATGTGATGGACAAGACCCAATCCTAAACATAGCACAAGATCGTATAGTTCGTTTGCTAGAGTTTTTCCAATGTCAAGTATCTTTTCCTTAGACCATGAGATCGTGTAACTCCCGGATACCGTAGGAGTGCTTTGGGTATACCAAACGTCACAACGTAACTGGGTCACTATAAAGGTAGACTACGGGTATCTCCAAAAGTGTCTGTTGGGTTGACATGGATCAAGACTGGGATTTGTCACTCCGTATGACGGAGAGGTATCACTGGGCCCACTCGGTAATGCATCATCATAATGAGCTCAAAGTGACCAAGTGTCTGGTCATGGGATCATGCATTACGGTACGAGTAAAGTGACTTGCCGGTAACGAGATTGAACGAGGTATTGGGATACCGACGATCGAATCTCGGGCAAGTAACATATCGATTGACAAAGGGAATTGCATACGGGGTTGATTGAATCCTCGACATCGTGGTTCATCCGATGAGATCATCGTGGAGCATGTGGGAGCCAACATGGGTATCCAGATCCCGCTGTTGGTTATTGACCGGAGAGTCGTCTCGGTCATGTCTGCTTGTCTCCCGAACCCGTAGGGTCTACACACTTAAGGTTCGGTGACGCTAGGGTTGTGAAGATATGTAATATGCAGTAACCCGAATGTTGTTCGGAGTCCCGGATGAGATCCCGGACGTCACGAGGAGTTCCGGAATGGTCCGGAGGTAAAGAATTATATATAGGAAGTGCTGTTTCGGCCATCGGGACAAGTTTCGGGGTCACCGGTATTGTACCGGGACCACCGGAAGGGTCCCGGGGGTCCACCGGGTGGGGCCACCTATCCCGGGGGGCCCCATGGGCTGAAGTGGGAGGGAACCCAGCCCAAAGTGGGCTGGGGCGCCACTCCCCTAGGGCCCATGCGGCTAGGGTTGAGGGGAAACCCTAAAGGGGGCGCCCCCTTGCTTGGGGGGCAAGCCCCCCACCCTTGGCCGCCGCCCCCCCTAGGAGATTCCATCTCCTAGGGCCGGCGCCCCCCCTAGCACCCCTATATATAGTGGGGGATAGGAGGGACTTCATACACCAGCCCCTGGCGCCTCCCTCTCTCCCCGTTACGTCTCTCTCTCGTAGTATAGGCGAAGCCCTGCTACTGTGACGCCCTGCATCCACCACCACGCCGTCGTGCTGCTGGATCTTCATCAACCTCTCCTTCCCCCTTGCTGGATCAAGAAGGAGGAGACGTCTCCCGTCCCGTACGTGTGTTGAACGCGGAGGTGCCGTCCGTTCGGCGCTTGGTCATCGGTGATTTGGATCACGTCATGTTCGACTACATCATCACCGTTATTTGAACGCTTCCGCACGCGATCTACAAAGGTATGTAGATGCATCCGATGACTCGTTGCTAGATGAACTCCTAGATGGATCTTGGTGAAACGAGTAGGAAAATTTTTGTTTTCTGCAACGTTCCCCAACAGTGGTTTCAGAGCTAGGTCTATGCGTAGTTCTTCTTGCGCGAGTAGAACACAATTTGTTGTGGGCGTAGATTTGTCAACTTTCTTGCCACTACTAGTCTTTTCTTGATTCAGCGGCATTGTGGGATGAAGCGGCCCGGACCAACCTTACACGTATGCTTACGTGAGACCGGTTCCACCGACTAACATGCACTAGTTGCATAAGGTGGCTGGCGGGTGTCTGTCTCTCCCACTTTAGTTGGAGCGGATTCGATGAACAGGGTCCTTATGAAGGGTAAATAGAAGTTGACAAATCACGTTGTGGCTTTAACGTAGGTAAGAAGTCGTTCTTGCTAGAACCCTAAATTCAGCCATGTAAAACTTGCAACATCAATTAGAGGACGTCTAACTTGTTTTTTGCAGCAAGTGGTTTGTGATATGATATGGCCAAAGTTGTGATGAATGATGAATGATCTATATGTGATGTATGAGATGTTCATGCTATTGTAATAGAAATCACGACTTGCATGTCGATGAGTATGACAACCGGCAGGAGCCATAGGAGTTGTCTTTATTCTTTTATATGACCTGCGTGTCATTGAGAAACGCCATGTAAATTACTTTACTTTATTGCTAAACGCGTTAGTCATAGTAGTAGAAGTAATAGTTGGCGAGCAACTTCATGGAGACACGATGATGGAGATCATGATGATGGAGATCATGGTGTCAAGCCGGTGACAAGATGATCATGGAGCCCCAAGATGGAGATCAAAGGAGCTATGTGATATTGGCCATATCATGTCACGTTTATTATTTGATTGCATGTGATGTTTATCATGTTTTGCATCTTGTTTACTTAGAACGACGGTAGTAAATAAGATGATCCCTCATAATAATTTCAAAGAGTGTTCCCCCTAACTGTGCACTGTTGCGACAGTTCGCTGTTTCAAAACACCACGTGATGATCGGGTGTTTTATTCAGACGTTCACATACAACGGGTGTAAGACAGATTTACACATGCAAACACTTAGGTTGACTTGACGAGCCTAGCATGTACAGACATGGCCTCGGAACACAGAAGACCGAAAAGTCGAGCATGAGTCGTATAGAAGATACGATCAACATGAAGATGTTCACCGATGTTGACTAGTCCGTCTCACGTGATGATCGGACACGGCCTAGTTAACTCGGATCATGTAATACTTAGATGACTAGAGGGATGTCTAATCTAAGTGGGAGTTCATTAATAATTTGATTAGATGAACTTAATTATCATGAACTTAGTCTAAAATATTTTACAATATGTCTTGTAGATCAAATGGCCCACGTAGTCCTCAACTTCAACGCGTTCCTAGAGAAAACCAAGCTGAAAGATGATGGCAGCAACTATACGGACTGGGTCCGGAACCTGAGGATCATCCTCATAGCTACCAAGAAAGATTATGTCCTACAAGCACCTCTAGGTGAAGCTCCCGTCCCACAGAACCAAGACGTTATGAACGCTTGGCAGACACGTGTTGACGACTACTCCCTCGTTCAGTGCGGCATGCTTTACAGCTTAGAGCCGGGGCTCCAAAAGCGTTTTGAGAGACATGGAGCATATGAGATGTTCGAAGAGCTGAAAATGGTTTTTCAAGCTCATGCCCGGATCGAGAGATATGAAGTCTCCGATAAGTTCTTCAGCTGTAAGATGGAGGAAAATAGTTCTGTCAGTGAGCACATACTCACTATGTCTGGGTTACATAACCGCTTGTCTCAGCTAGGAGTTAATCTCCCGGATGATGCGGTCATTGACAGAATCCTCCAGTCGCTCCCACCAAGCTACAAGAGCTTTGTGATGAACTTCAACATGCAGGGGATGCAAAAGACCATTCCTGAGTTGTTCTCAATGCTGAAATCAGCGGAGGTAGAAGTCAAGAAGGAACATCAAGTGTTGATGGTCAATAAAACCACTAAGTTCAAGAAAGGCAAGGGTAAAAAGAACTTCAAGAAGGACGGCAAGGAGGTTGCCGCGCCCAGCAAGCAAGCTGCCAGGAAGAAGCCAAAGAATGGACCCAAGCCCGAGACTGAGTGCTTTTATTGCAAGGGAAGCGGTCACTGGAAGCGGAACTGCCCTAAATACTTAGCAGACAAGAAGGCCGGCAAAACAAAAGGTATATGTGATATACATGTAATTGATGTGTACCTTACTAGTGTCCGTAGTAGCTCCTGGGTATTTGATACCGGTGCAGTTGCTCACATTTGTAACTCAAAGCAGGGGCTGCGGAATAAGCGGAAACTGGCAAAGGACGAGGTGACGATGCGCGTCGGGAATGGTTCCAAGGTCAATGTGATCGCCGTCGGCACGCTACCTCTATATCTACCTTCGGGATTAGTTTTAAACCTTAATAATTGTTATTTAGTGCCAGCTTTGAGCATGAACATTGTATCGGGATCTCGTTTAATTCGAGATGGCTACTCATTTAAATTCGAGAATAATGGTTGTTCTATTTATATGAGAGATATGTTTTATGGTCATGCTCCTATGGTGAATGGTTTATTCTTTATGAATCTCGAACGTAATACTACACATGTTCATAATGTGAGTACCAAAAGATGTAAGGTTGATAATGATAGTCCCACATACTTGTGGCACTGCCGCCTTGGTCACATAGGTGTCAAACGCATGAAGAAGCTCCATGCAGATGGACTTTTAGAGTCTCTTGATTATGAATCATTTGACACGTGCGAACCATGCCTCATGGGTAAGATGACCAAGACTCCGTTCTCAGGAACAATGGAACGAGCAACCAACTTATTGGAAATCATACATACTGATGTGTGCGGTCCAATGAGTGTTGAGGCTCGCGGTGGCTATCGTTATGTTCTCACGCTCACTGATGATTTAAGTAGATATGGGTATATCTACTTAATGAAACACAAGTCTGAAACCTTTGAAAAGTTCAAGGAATTTCAGAGTGAGGTTGAAAATCAACGTGACAGGAAAATCAAGTTTCTACGATCAGATCGTGGAGGAGAATACTTGAGTCACGAATTTGGCACACACTTAAGAAAATGTGGAATAGTTTCACAACTCACGCCGCCTGGAACACCTCAGCGTAACGGTGTGTCTGAACGTCGTAATCGCACTCTATTAGATATGGTGCGATCTATGATGTCTCTTACCGATTTACCGCTATCTTTTTGGGGCTATGCTTTAGAGACTGCTGCATTCACTTTAAATAGGGCTCCGTCGAAATCCGTTGAGATGACACCGTATGAATTATGGTTTGGGAAGAAACCTAAGCTGTCGTTTCTAAAAGTTTGGGGATGCGATGCTTATGTCAAGAAACTTCAACCTGAGAATCTCGAACCCAAGTCGGAAAAATGCGTCTTCATAGGATACCCTAAAGAAACTATTGGGTATACCTTCTACCTAAGATCCGAAGGCAAGATCTTTGTTGCCAAGAACGGACTCTTTCTGGAGAAAGAGTTTCTCTCGAAAGAAGTAAGTGGGAGGAAAGTAGAGCTTGATGAAGTATTACCTCTTGAACCGGAAAATGGCGCAACTCAAGAAAATGTTTCTGAGGTGCCTGCACCGACTAGAGAGGAAGTTAATGATAATGATCAAGATACTTCTGATCAAGCTCCTACTGAAATTCGAAGGTCCACAAGGACACGTTCCGCACTAGAGTGGTACGGCAACCCTGTCTTGGAAATCATGTTGTTAGACAATGGTGAACCTTCGAACTATGAAGAAGCGATGGCGGGCCCGGATTTCGACAAATGGCTAGAAGCCATGAAATCCGAGATAGGATCCATGTATGAAAATGAAGTATGGACTTTGACTGACTTGCCCGTTGAACGGCGAGCCATAGAAAATAAATGGATCTTTAAGAAGAAGACAGACGCGGATGGTAATGTGACCATCTATAAAGCTCGACTTGTCGCTAAGGGTTATCGACAAGTTCAAGGGGTTGACTACGATGAGACTTTCTCACCGGTAGCGAAGCTAAAGTCCGTCCGAATCATGTTAGCAATTGCCGCATTCTACGATTATGAGATATGGCAAATGGACGTCAAAACGGCATTCCTTAATGGTTTCCTTAAGGAAGAATTTTATATGATGCAGCCGGAAGGTTTTGTCGATCCTAAGAATGCTGGCAAGGTGTGCAAGCTCCAACGCTCGATTTATGGGCTGGTGCAAGCATCTCGGAGTTGGAACATTCACTTTGATGAGATGATCAAAGCGTTTGGGTTTACGCAGACTTATGGAGAAGCCTGCGTTTACAAGAAAGTGAGTGGGAGCTCTGTAGCATTTCTCATATTATATGTAGATGACATACTATTGATGGGAAATGATATAGAACTCGTGGACAGCATCAAGGCCTACTTGAATAAGAGTTTTTCAATGAAGGACCTTGGAGAAGCTGCTTATATATTAGGCATCAAAATCTATAGAGATAGATCGAGACGCCTCATAGGTCTTTCACAAAGCACATACCTTGATAAGATATTGAAGAAGTTCAATATGGATCAATCTAAGAAGGGGTTCTTGCCTGTGTTACAAGGTATGAAATTGAGCTCAGCTCAATGTCCAACCACGGCAGAAGATATAGAAGAGATGAGCGTCATCCCCTATGCATCAGCCATAGGTTCTATTATGTATGCCATGCTGTGTACCAGACCTGATGTAAACCTTGCCGTAAGTTTGGTAGGAAGGTACCAAAGTAATCCCGGCAAGGAACACTGGACAGCGGTCAAGAATATCCTGAAGTACCTGAAAAGGACTAAGGAAATGTTTCTCGTTTATGGAGGTGACGAAGAGCTCGTCATAAAGGGTTACGTCGACGCTAGCTTCGACACAGATCTGGATGACTCTAAGTCACAAACCGGATATGTGTATATTTTGAATGGTGGGGCAGTAAGCTGGTGCAGTTGCAAGCAAAGCGTCGTGGCGGGATCTACATGTGAAGCGGAGTACATGGCAGCCTCGGAGGCAGCACATGAAGCAATATGGGTGAAGGAGTTCATCACCGACCTAGGAGTCATACCCAATGCGTCGGGGCCAATCAAACTTTTCTGTGACAACACTGGAGCTATTGCACTTGCCAAGGAGCCCAGGTTTCACAAGAAGACAAGGCACATCAAGCGTCGCTTCAACTCCATTCGTGAAAATGTTCAAGATGGAGACATAGATATTTGTAAAGTACATACGGACCTGAATGTAGCAGATCCGTTGACTAAACCTCTCCCTAGAGCAAAACATGATCAACACCAGAATTCCATGGGTGTTCGATTCGTCACAATGTAACTAGATTATTGACTCTAGTGCAAGTGGGAGACTGTTGGAAATATGCCCTAGAGGCAATAATAAAAGCATTATTATTATATTTCCTTGTTCATGATAATTGTCTTTATTCATGCTATAATTGTGTTATCCGAAAATCGTAATACATGTGTGAATA
>NC_053028.1:488750879-488829915 GCF_003073215.2 Triticum urartu | reverse complement strand
AAGCTTAAAAATTGCAACTTTAGCATTAAGTGTCTAATCACCCCCCTCTAGACACATCTACTTCTAGATCCTACAGTCTCCTGTCAGAAGCCGCAGCTCACAGAGCGACTGTCTGGTGGGCAGGAGTAAGGAAGAATGGGCGTCCACATGAAAAATGGCTAAGGACTCAAAGCATAAACATAGCTTAAAGCCGGCTTCCAGCCTTTTTCCGCAAACCGACTTTTGAACAGTCGGCTTGCCGCCTTCTATCCGACTTGCTAAACAACTCTAAAATGGCTAAGTACTTGCCTTCCCAAAATGACCAAGAATTTGATCCAGCAGCAGTCCGCAGAGCGGCTGTCCGACTGACAAAGACGACAACTAAGGGAAGGCAGCAAAGGAAAAAGCCAAAGGAGCAATGAGCAAGAAAAGATAGAAGTCGGGTGAATATTTACACAACAAAGGCCCTTGGCGGAATCTTCGAGCAGAAGTTCAAAATACACCCCGCGAGTGGAATTGTATGAATTAACAAGTTCTTCAAAGACTATTAAAGCAGATAAAACAAAGATAAGGGGGCAGCCTAGGAGGCGGCAGACGGGTTTGGAGGATCGGAGGAGACGGCGGTGTCAGATGTTGGGGCGGCCGGCTGGGCGGTCTTGGCTTGATCACCTCCGGCGGCAGTCGGCTCGGGCGGGCACGGCTCGTTGCTGGAGGCGCGGTCGAGCTGAGGGTGGCCGTCCGCTCTGTCTTCCGGTGCCTCCGTCTCGCTTCCGTCCTCCGCCTCGTCTTCCTCCTCAACGCTGGAGCTGATCACCTCCGCCGAGTCCTCGCCGTAGTCTGGGTTCATCCCAAACCACTCTGGCGGTACCTCCCCGCCGTCTTCAGCCCGCTCGGGGACAAAGATGCTGGTGTCGGTGTACTCGGCGATCGCCGCCGTGCGCTTGACAAGGGCGTCTTCCGCGGCTGCCAGCTCCGGCTGGGCCTCTGACCGGAGTGTGGCCAGCCGGTCTAGGTCCAGCCCCGGATACCACGCCTTGACAAATTCTAAGGCTCGGCGCGCTCCAGGCCGGGCCGAGGAACCCTTCCAGGCCTCAAGACGGCCAACCGCGACCTCCAGCCAGTTGGAAGTCCGATTGGGGGTGCGCGGAGCCTGCATGTCTGGCCACAGGGCAGCGATCGCTTGGGCACCGACATGTTGAAGCCGGCGCAGCATCCGGTGGGCCGACCGCAGACGAGCCCCAATGCTCAGAATATGCTCGTCAAGGGTCCGGGGGCGTCGGCGGCAATCTCCGCGCCATCTGCCCTCCGCCCCTCGCAATCAGCCTCGATAGCTTGATTGGCGGCCTGCAAGTGGCCGGGGAAGAAGTCTGCCAAGATGAAAAGAATGAAGAACAAGTCAAAAAACCAGGAGTTGGCTCGACCTATAGTCGGCAGCTCGAAGAAGAAAAGCGGAGAAGCTCACCGTCGACGAGGTCCTCGATCTCATGGAAGCCAGAGGCCAGCATTGCCTCCTTGTTAGTCCAGGAGGAGCGCTCGCTCGTGAACTCGGCCAGGAGGGCGGTCTCCTCGTCTTCCGCCTCCTTCTGTGTCTTCTTAAGCAGCTACTTTTGCTCTGCCAATTGTGCGGCCAGCAGATCGTGCTCTACGGCGAGCTTGCTACACTCCTCCCCCTTGGCGCGCAACGCGGTGTTGGCTTCGCTCAGCTGCTGTTGAAGAGTGGCGTTGGCCTCTGAAGAGAAAGAAGAAAGAAGGCGTTAAGTCATCAACAAAGAAGGTCGCCGGGGAGATCCGGCCTGACTGCTCAGTAGTCGGCCTGAATCTCGGGGACTACAGCCCGCGGGTGCGCCAGCGTGCCCCCGCAAAGAAGAAAAAGGACTCACTCCGGCTCTCCGACAAGTCGGCGGTCCGCTTGCCTAGCTCTTCAACGTTGTGGTTGAAGGCGGTGACACGGAGGTTGTGATAGTCCCATGACAAGTATTTCAGACAAAAGTTAGTACCTGGAACTCACCAATTGGAGTTCTGAGCCGCCTGCTCAGCAGCCAGCCCGAAACCCGGGAACTACACCCAGTGGGTGCGCTGGCGCGCCCCCACAGAGAGGAACAAGAAAACAAAGACAAAGGAGAAAGCATACCCGGATGGCTGCCCACGACGCCAGGTGCGCCTTGGTGCAGTTTTGGATAGCGTCGCCTTCAGCTCGCAGCTTTGTCTGGACATCCAGAAGCGCCTGGTTCAGCGGGCCCGTGCCGCCTCCTCGCACCCACCCAATGGGCGCGGCGCTCGTCGCTTCGGCGTCTGGGATCGTCGAGCTGGCGGTGCCGGTCTCCAAGGGGCGTGGCACCGAAGTCGCCTTCTCAATACGGCGGCGTGTTGGCGAGCCAACTTGAAGGAGTAGCTTCGCCACGGCCTCGTCTTCAGTCGGCGGCAAGGGCGGGTCCGCCGGCTGTTTGCCTTGCGCGCTCCTAGCGGGCGGTGGGGGCGGCACGACCGCGTCTAGCATGGAGGCATCGCCGCCGCCCCTCTCCATGATCGGGAACTCGCCGCCGGCTTCCCCTGACTGCCCCGTGAACTCTGGGGGCGGCGGCGCAGAGTTCAGGGGGGTGACGAACACCGCTGATCGCCGGTGCACGACTTCCTCAGCCTGCCGCCATGCCGCAATGGCGGCCTCGGCCTCCTCCAGCTTTTTCAGGGCAGAAGCCTCCGCCTTCTCGGCCTCCGCTTTCTTTAGGCGAGCGGCCTCTTCCTCCTCGCGCTTCTCCTGCGCGTTCCGCTCCGTCGCCTCCCGGAGGTCGGTGGCAGGGTCAATCCGCTGAGTGGTGGCATACATCTTCGCCCACCCCATAACGGAGGCGGCGGCAACCCTCTCAAGAGTGAGGGGAGCCCTGAAGCGAGGGAAGCATATGAAAGACTCAGACAAGATCAACAAAGAGAAAATAAAGATGAGGGCCGGAGGCGCTTACGCAGAGACCAGCGGCGGCTTCTTCACTTCCTTGCAGAAGCGGTTGGCTTTCGCGGCCGCCTCTTCCCGCTTGGTCGCGGCGGCCGCTCCCTTAAATTTCTTCTACCGGCCACCAAGTGTACTCGGCCCGGCCCGACGCTTCTTCGCGCCGCCTTGAGCGTCCAAGACGGCGGAGGAACTCGCGCTTAGCTGGCCAACCTTTGGCTGGTGATGCGGGGTGACTTCTCTCTCGGCGTCGTCATCAGGCCAGTTGGCGAAAGTGGCCGTGGGCCTGGAGCCGCCTGCTTCTCCTCCTCCTCCCTCGGCGTCGGCCTCGATGGCTGCCGCCCCCAAGTCTGGATCGTCGACGTCGCTCTTGGCCCGATCGGGGACAAACTGACGAGCCGGCCCCGTGGTGCCGGCCGAAGGATGGACGAGAGGGTTCTGATTCAAAAACAAAAACGGTCAGACTGGACAAGTCGGACTCGGCAACGAAAGAAACAAAAGAAGAAGGAAGATGACTTACAATAGGCGGAGGGTTGGCGCGTGAGTACGGCTCCTTGCCGAACCGCCAATCCACCTTGAGACTGCAGTTCGCAATGTAGTTCACCGTGTCTGCCACCTCCGCGTGAGGCATGTCCTTGGAGCACATCCGACTCGGGTCTCGATGACCGCTCATCTGGCATATTAGGTGAGGTCGGCCTTGGAGTGGGAGGACTCGGCGCGCCACAAAGGCAGCCAGCAAGTCGGCCCCGGTCAAGCCCTCCGACTGCGTCAGCACTCGGAGTCGCGCGACGGCGGCGGCGCCAGCAGGAGACAACGTCCTGGCTCGGTGTGACCAGCTGGGGAGCCTTCCAGCCGGCGCACCAGCTTCGTAAGCTGGCAGGTTGACCCAGTCACCTTCTGGGGCGACGTTCTTCACATAAAAGTAGGACCGCTGCCACATCTTCACCGACTTAATCAGCGCGATGGTGGGAAATGGATTGTCGGCCCCTGGCCTCTGCATCGCAATAAACACACCGCACTGGGCCGGCACACCGACGACGTGTGTGCCAAGCTTGGACTGGAATAACTCACCCCAGAGCTCGATGGTGGGGAGAACACCAAGGAAGCCTTCGCATAGGGTGGCGAAGGCAGCCAGCAGCACCACCGTGTTCGGAGTAAGGTGGTGCGGATGGATCCCGTGGAACTCCAAGAAGGAGCGGAAGAAGCCGCTCGCCAACAGCCCCAGGCCGCGCATAAGGTGCGAGCGGAATATGACCCGCTCGCCCTCCTCCGGCGCCGGCGATATTTCCCCCTCCGGCGCGAGGCGGGCCTGCACTAAGCCCCTGTCGGGCAGCTGGCGTGTCTTGCGGAGGATCTCGACGTCATCGTCATCGACCTCAGAGCCGTCCCACACTCTGGAGCGCACAACAGGAGGCACGGTGGCGGAGGAAGAGCTCATCGCTGCGGGCGCGGCGTGGTTCGGAGCAGCAGCGACGAGAGCAAGGAGAGAAAGGGAGTAGGGAAGATGGGCGCGCGTGCTTTGCCACCCCCTCCCCCCGCCTACTTATAGGCTCGTGGGCTGAGAAGCCGATGGGGCAGTCGTGGGATTAACTGCGCCCAGGACCCCACGACCCCCACGATTTACCACACGAAGTTACTGCTTGCAGTAACCACACGGGATCCCCAACCGTCCGCACGGCCACAATGGATCCGTTCACATGCCGAGGCGCGGTAGTGGCGGGCCCCACCTGTAGGCCTGTCCCGTCGCGCGCGTGGGTGGGCAGACTGGCCCAGCCACGTGGCGCCTCGTGACGGGTCCACAACGGGCGGCAACCTGGAGGCTTATCAGGCACGCTGCCTGGACTCCGCCGCGATGTTCAAACTATTTCGGGGGCAAGTCGGCCTTAAACAAGTCCGGCTCCAACTAGTCGGCTTGACAGAAGACGGCGAGCGAGGCCCAGATCCAACCGCCTGAAAGAAGAAACTGTTGAGGCTCCTCGACATATCACCCTCGGTGCCTCACCAGCTTCGGGGACTACTGTCGGAATAATGGGCCACGGGTAGGCTAACCCAGGCCCAGAACCTTTCAAGACATCGGGGCAGGCTGTGCCCCTCAAAACCCCAGGACGAAGAGCCGCCTTCTGAGAGTCGGCGGCGAGGCAGCCAACTGCCCACTCGCGACCGAGTCCCGAGGACGACTTCAGGATGAGCCGACTCCTAACTAGCGACTTCCAGAGAAGCCGGCCATGGGGAGTCAACCCGCGACGCCAACAACCCCCATGCCCTCATAAAGAGGGACGGGACGGGGAGTGGACACAGTAAGGTCCACTCCCATCCTTTTCCAAGGGCAGGCGTGGCCACAGTACGCCGTACCCGCAGAGATCTCCGCCCGACGCAGCACTGTAGCCATGCCGGCCCTGATGTCAGCCTCAGTGGGCGGAGTCCTGTGCCCACGACGGCCTGCCGGTACGACCCAGGGACGACGGGTCCCACCAGTCGGCGGGCGTACAGAAGACGGCGAGAGCGCCACCAGTCAGCCCAGTTGGGAGTCGGCCCCCAGGAGTCGGCCAGCCCCTCCCACGGGCCCCGCGCGCCATTATCCAGACGCGAGAGGGAGTGGCAACAGTGATCGCCCGCCAGACGGCGGAGCTGTTGCCATGACCCCATGACCGAGCCCGCGTCATTAGAAGCACGGCTACAGTAATCTGCAGCCGGCAAGACCCGCCCGCGGTGGACGCGGCCTGTCGGCTCTGTACCGAGCCAGTCAGCGGGGCCCACCAGTCAGCGGGCCCCAGGAGTTGGCGGATAAGACGGCGGCCAGAGAGACTGACGGCTGGGCCCGCGTCCAGCCGGATTACCATTGTACCCCTGGGGGTAGGCCTATATAAACCCCCTAGGGCACCCATGCAAAGGGTTTGAATCCATTAGCACTAGGCCAGATCATATAGGAAGGATAAAGCTAGCCTTGCCTTCTCCTACCTCCAGGAAACAGCTCAAGGAGCAACCGTGTACACACTTTTGCCATAGTGATCATGCGGAGACCCCACAGAGCAGCAGTAGGGGTGTTATCTCCATGGAGAGCCCCGAAGCTGGGTAAGATTCGCCGGTGTGCATGCCTTCGCCTTATCCCGTTTCCAGGCACCGGCGACGTTCTACTCGCTCCCACCATGATAAGCCATCCTTTGGCATATGTCGCACCCAACCCCCGACAACGTGCTCATGGAAATTTATATGTATGCCTATATTATGATTGAATGGAGTTGAGACATCATGACCGATGTCATTGAATATATGCTGCATAGACCAATTCATAGCTGCAGAATTGGCTAGTGGGCTTATACTTTGTTTGGATATGATTTGGCTTATGCATCTTTTAGATCTATACAAGGCCAAATCATAGCTGATTTTATTACTGAACATCGGATTAATGTCATGCATAATATTAATATTAGTCTTGTCTCGCTAATACTATGGAGATTATGTTTTGATGGTTCAATTCATAGCAATGGCCAAGTGTTGGTATTGTTTATATATCTCTTCATGTTACTATTTTTGAAGCCTCATGCCGCTTAGAATAATTTTATGCACGATTAATCAAGGCCGGATATGCATTGTTATTCGGATTGACTCTTTCACTTGCTATAGGTGCTATACATATTGAGGCTTTCGGTGATTCGTTATGAGTAGTGCAACAAATATCCAAGGGTTATCAATGTTTTGACGAATCACTTATAGTTTATGTTGGGGTATGTCTAGATGCAAAATTTACCCTGGGTTGCATTAAAATTGTTCATATATTTAGACATGTCAATTGAAGAGAGTTGGCATAGCAAGCATCCGGCTACCATGTCCGTCATAGTGTATTGCATATCTAGCAATAGCCGATGCTTATTCTTGCCAACATAGGTAAGGCCGAATTGGAGCTCACTACCTCGGCCACTAATGAAACTTTTATGCAGACAAAGTAAGGATTCGAGAAAGTTCATTGTTGATTATCTGCAAGATCCTAGCAGAAGGTTGGACAATATGGTTGATGGATGGTCTTGACATGCATACCTATGGAACTTTATAGTCGGATTAATGAAGTTGGGAAAGTCACCCAAGCTTGCATCAAAATATTCACACAAGCAATGGCCGATATAAAATTATCGTCCTAAGAATATGCAAAATGGTCGATGTAGTGTTGACATCATCCTTAGAGCAAGCTATGTGCAAGTTATTTTTCGGCACACAAGCTTTGCCGAAAAACAGGGGGGCATGTGTTGACGCTCAAAAGTGGCACGTTTATAAAGAGTGGCTTGAAGCTATGTCAAGATTAATTCAAACTTACTATTGAAAGTCATCATGAAATGGCTCTTTTCGAGAAGATGAAGATGAATATGAAGATGATCTAAAACGGAGCTTGGATGTAAAAGTTATGACAAGTTCAGAGGTCCTCATGTCGACACCAGATTAAAGAATGTCCAGTAACCCAATGAATATGGCTTCAAATGGAGAAAGTTTCAACAGTAAAGTTGTGCGTCTCGTCGAAACGATCGATTTTGACATAAATATCATCTCAATCCGAGGTCGTATGCAAAAGTTAGAGCCCGTACAGCGAGACCCTCCAGCTTGCAAAATATGACGCCCGGAACCAGACACATATGTGGGTATGTCTGATGAGCTGCGTGAGTAATTAGCTGTTTTGCACGAGCGATTTGACCCTCGAGATGACCTCTGATGAAAAAACGTTCAACATGAAAGATGTTCGTCTCGTCGAAACGGTCAAGATTGCTTTTGGGCTCGTTTCCATCCGAGGTCGTTTGTCACCACAAAAAGGACCCGCAAAGTACAGCCAGTTTAAACTGAACAGTTTTGGAAAGTTCGGATAAAACCAGTCCGAATTTGAATAGGGTTTTGGACGTGAATTGATGTAATTTTCTTGTAAGGAAAGCCTAGATAAATCCTTTGCTTGTACGGGAAGTCCAGCTGCCTCTTATATATGTTGGGGTGATGGCCGATTGAAACAACACACAATCGAACAAATCTATCTACATCTTTTACCTTTACTTTTCCTTCTCCCTTGTTCTTCTTCCTCGTTCTTCGTTCGTTCTTCTTCATTGCAGGGTGGCGAACCTCGAGGCTCTAGGGGCGGTCAGGTCGACCTAGGGCAGCCCATAGCCGCCGCGCGTCCAGACGGGGTCCCTCCCGGGCGCGTGGGGTTTCGGGTCTACAAAAGCTCCTGCCGGATTGCTTGTGTACCGCGCTTCCGGCGGGTCTCCTTCGATGTGAGCTGCGGTGCATCACCCTCGGCGTTGGAGGTACACGGTGACGTGTTCGTGTGCTTACAGGCCCCAGCCAGCCTCGTTGATGTAGAGCTTGTCGTGGCGGCTCTTGGTCATCCGGCCCATGGTGTATCCCTTGATCCCTGAGAAACTGCCCTTCAAGAACTTGAAACCACCATGCTCTAGCCCCATGGTGGGCACCAACTTTCGTGGATGTAACACGGCAGATGCCCTAGTGAAAGGACTTAGGTGTGGAGCCATCGCAACTAGGTTAGCTTAAAGGGGTTGAATGGGACGAAGGACACAAGCAGTTTACCCAGTTTCGGCCCCTCTCAACGAGGTAAAAGCCTACTTCCTGCTTCTAGTTGTATTGCTTGAGTTTTGAGTACAAGGGAGTGAATACGCTTGACCTAGCTCTTGATTAGTTGTTTTTTCTCTCTCTAACCCGCCACCGGGTCACCCCTTTATATATAGGTTTATGCCCGGCGGCTTACAGAGTCCCGGCTGGCTCACACAAACGTGACCGGCTCGGTTTCTAACTAAACCTACCTTACAGAGCAAGTCATCATATGGCGGTTCACACCTTCGGGCCTTGAGTCACCTCCAGGTCTTGGGCCTTCAATCTTCTTGGGCCTTCTCACCTTAATCCGCCAATGGTGTGACCCGGCCCTTCCTGGCCGGGTCATACCCGAGGGCTATATCCTCAACACAGCTATTAGGGGGGAACGTTTTTTTCGCGAAATACAGAGGCCCTTCCGGTGGGTCTGAGCCGTCAGGTGGAGGAATCATTATTTTGCACGTAATAAGGAGGCACTTCCTAGTGTGCGGCCATGGACACGGCTATCAGCCTCTCCACGTATAGTCCTCTTCTGATGGTTGTCGTTTGTTGACCGCATTGACGATGTCGTACCGTCCAAGAGCACCAAGGTGGTGGACGACGGCGCGACCTAGGAAGGGAACGACCCAGAGCCGGGGAACACACGGAGGGTAGTACGAGGGTTGACTGGTTCGGCTGCTGTGTGAGGCTGCAGTCTCCGCAGAATAACAGGGGTTGTGGGTGATTAGAGGGATGGCCCGGCCAGCAGTAGGAGTAGTAGGGGGCGGCGAGGCCTGTGCGGCAGCACAGCCGACCACGGGAGGCAGGGGCACGCGATGGTTTTGACGGCAGGTGTCGGCGTTCTGGGAACCAGGGTACCCAAACCTGCCTGCCAGTGGCCCATGGCATGGCTCCATCGATGACCTAGTACGACCCATCTACAACATCAACAAGACAAGACCCTCGCGAGGGGCCAAGCCTCGCGAGGCGGACAACATCAAGACCTCTAAAGGGAGCGGCCTCCCCAGGCTGCTCCTGAGGAGCGGAGATTTCTATGCAGGTGCCCAACCTCACGAGGTTGCGGTGACACAAGTCATGACGACCAAGGCTAGGCGGGCGCTAGTGGGTGCAAAGAAGATAATTTCCTATTTGATCTTAAGGAGTGATACGTCTCCGACATATCTATAATTTATAAAGTATTCATGCCATGTTTACAACAATTCTGTATGATTTGATTAGAACTAACCCAGACTCACGTTGTTTTCAGCAGAGATACCGTGGTGTCATTTTTTGTGCAGAAATAAAAGTTCTCGGAATGGGCTGAAAATTTACGGAGAATATTTTGGGGAAATATAAAAAATACTGGAACAAAAAGATATTGGAGAGGAGTCCCGAAGCGACCACAAGGGTGGGGGGTGCCCCCCTAGGGCGCGCCCCCTGCCTTGTCATCACCTCGCAGGCCCCCTTGACTTGTACCTGATGCCAACACCTCCTATAAATTCCAAAAACCTCAGACATAAACCTATATCGGGAGTTCCGCCGCCGCAAGCCTCCATAGCCATGAAAAGCAAATCTCAGCCCTCCCTGGCACCCTGTCGGAGGGGGCCATCATCCCGGAGGCCATGGAGGATGATCCCGGAGGGGGCCATCATTACCATGGAGGCCAAGGACCAGAGGGAGAACCTCTCCCCATCTAGGGGGAGGCCATGGAGAAGGAAGCACAAGCGGGAGACCCTCTCCCCCCTGTCTCTTGGTGGCGCCGGAGTGCCACCGGGGGAACCATCGCCGCAGTGATGTCTTCATCAACATCGACATCTTCATCACATTCCTCATCTCTTTTTGGCAGTCCACTCTCCCGCACCCCGCTGTAATCACCTACTTGAACATGGTGCTTTATGCCACATATTATGATCCAAATATGTGTTGTCATCCTATGATGTTTTCAGTAGATTTCTTTTGTCTTTTGGGTTGATTGATGATATAGATTGGTTTGAGTTGTATGTTTTATTTTGGTGTTATCCTATGGTGCCATCCATGCCACACATACATGAGGGATTCCCGCTGTAGGGTGTTACCATACGTCCATGATTCGCTTATTGTGGGTTGCTTGAGTGGCAGAAGCATAAACCCGAGTAATGGGGTTGTTGCGTATGGGATAAAGGGGACTTGATACTTTAATGCTATGGTTGGGTTCTACCTTAATGATCTTTAGTAGTTGCGGATGCTTGCTAGAGTTACAATCATAAGTGCATATGATCCAGGAAGAGAAAGTATGTTAGCTTATGCCTCCCCCTCATATAAAATTGCAATAATGACTACGGATCTTGTTAACAATTGCCTAGGATAATTCCTTACACCGATCCAACATTATTCCGCACTCGCTATTTGTGATATATTACAATATATTCTAACTTTATGTTAACAACACTTACTTCTATATTTAGTTCTCCGATATCATGCAAAGTTATCCTCTTCATACCCACAACATAGTTTTATTTATCGTTTCTAGTTGGAAGCAAACGTCCGGTGTATGTAGAGTCATATGAGTGGCAGATAGGACTTGAGAGAATATTGATCTTACCTTTAGCTCTATGTGGGTTCGACACTCCATACTTGTCACTTCGACCTTTGGAAATTGCTATGATGATTCCTTGCACTTGGGGATTATCAAGCTCTTTTCTGGCGCCGTTGCCGGGGAGCAATACGTGGGGTTGATATTATCGTGTGTGCTTGTTTGCTTTCTTCACTAAATAGATTTTCCCCTTTTCTTTTGTTGTGGGTGAAACAAACAAAACAAATTAAAATAATTCAAAATACAAAAAAATTACTTGCCTCTTATGCCTAATTTTTTTTCAAATAAAGAAGTGATTGGAAGGTTATGCATTGGAGAAGTGAGGGTCGACCTTGAACGCTTGTGTTCATGCTCATGGAAACAATGTATAATTTTTCGTGGAAGTTTCTCAAAAATAATTATCCCCTTGTATATATCCATTGTATTATAAAATTAATGTGCCAAGGTTTGGCTTTAGAATGTTTAAATTGCTTGTTTGGTGTGTGCAGTATAAAAAACAGAAACTTTTGTTGTAGTTTTTTAATTTTTTACTGGAGCATGATAAAATCTTGAATTTTTTACAAATTACTTCTCTGAATTTTTTTATATTTTCCTAATTTTTTTTGTAATTTTTGAATTTACAGAAGTATACGAAAGTTCCAGATTGCTACACACTGTCCTGTTTTTGACAGATTCTGTTTTCTATGCGTTGTTCGCTTATTTTGATGAATCTATGGGTTGTATCAGGGGGTATGAACCATGATGAAGTTGGAATACATTATATATAATTCTAATATGAAACTGAAATGAATTTACAATAGTACCTAAAGGTAGTGATTTGGTTTATTATACTAACAGATCTCACGAGGGTTTTGTCAAGTTTTATGTGGATGAAGTGTTCGAAGATCGAGGAGTTATCGATATAAGAAGAATAAGGAGAGGCAAGAGTTCAATCTTGGGGATGCCCAAGGAAACCCAAGTAAATATTTCAAGGATACTCAAGCATCTAAGTTTGGGGATTCCCCGGTTGGCATCCCATATTTTTCCTTCAATAATTACCGGTATACCTTGGTTTTTGTTTTGTTCACATGACATGCGTCTTTTGTGTTTATTTTTCCTTTCTTTTCCTTTACGCACCATGCTATTATGATATAGTCCTTCATTGATTTATAGAATGCTTCATGTGCTTCACTTAAATCTTTTGAGTATGGCTTTATAGAATGCTCTTTGTGCTTCACTTAAATCTTTTGAGCATGGCTTTATAGAATGCTTCGTGTGATTCACTTATATATTCTGAGCTCGGATGTTGTTAAATCTATATTAATTGTAGAATTCCCCATGAACTTCACTTATATCTTTTGGAGTATTAATAAAACTATCATCGGAATTGGGCTTGGAAGAGTATCATTAAAATATCATGCCTAGCTAAAAAGGCATTAAAGAAAAGCGCTTGTTGGGAGACAACCCAATATTCATCCTTACTATTTTTGTGTGTTCACATGATTAAGCTACTGTAGTAATCATGTTCTATAGCTTTTTTCAATAAAGTGCCAAGTAGGACCTTTGGGATGGCTTACGGTGATAGTTGATTTGATCTTGCTGAAAAACAGAAACTTTTGCGCCTGGTAAAATAATTTTCATTTTTGACAGAAGCGCGATAGAATACTGATTCATTTTTCACAAGGTTGATATACAAATTGCCTCTGTTTTCCTAATTTTTCAGAATTTTTGAAGTAACATAAGTATGGTTGTTGTTCAGATCATTACAGACTATTCTGTTTCTGACAGATTCTGTTTTCAATGCATAGTTTTCTTGTTTTCTAGTTTCTATGGCTTATATTCCTTAATATAAATTGTAGAAATGATATCCTACAGTAGGCATTGTCTGAGAACAATTATGAATCTTTTCTTTGACAGTACCAAGGTGAATGATTTACTCTTTATTATACTAACCCATCTCGCAAAGTTTCGTTAAGTTTTGTGTGATTGCAGTTTTCAAGTTTTGGTGGAGATATCGATACGAGGAGAATATGGAGTTGAAAGACCCTAAGCTTGGGGATTCCCAAGGCACCCCATGGTAATATTCAAGGAAGACTCAAGCGCCTAAGCTTGGGGATGCCCCGGAAGGCATCCCCTCTTTCGTCTTCAAAACCATCGGTATACCTTACTCGGAGCTATATTTTTGTTCGTCACATGATATGTGTTTTGCTTGGAGCGTATTTTCATTTTACTTGCTGTTTGAATAAAATCATTGGATCTGAAATCTTCAATGAGAGAAAGTCCTCCCATGGCTAGTTAATTATTTGACTACTCATTGTTCTTCACTTATATCTTTTTGGAGTAGTTTGTCATTTACTCACATGCTTCACTTATATCCTATGAGTAAATGGTTGAATGAATTGAATATCATATATTTAAAATTATATATGCTTCATATGCTTATCCCATGGGGAGTAATGACTTCACCTATAAGAAGTATAGGTGGTAAAATTTATTGAAAGTTAGCAAACTCAACATTGGTCACTTGAACAATTCATGAAAGAATATGAAGGAAGAGAGATTTCACATATAAATATACTATCTTGGACATCTTCTATGATTGTGAGCCCCATTAATTATTTTCAAGCTTGAGAAAATTAGTTGAAGTTGGACAAGGAAGACAGCGTAATGAGTTATGTTTGGGTATATTTGCATAGAAGTTATATTGTTATGGATTCTCTAACATGTGATGCTTGCTTAGGATCTTTTGGTAGCCAAAATTTTGTACTAAGTAGAGATACTACTTGTGCATCCAAAACCCTTAAACCCAGTTTCATGCCATGAGCGTCCACCATATCTACCTATGGATTGAATAAGATCCTTCAAGTAAGTTGTCATCGGTGCAAAAAGCAATAAAAATTGCTCCTAAATATGTATGATCTTTTATTGTAAGGGAAAATAAGCGTTGTACGAACTTGTGGTGGTAAATAAATAAAAGCGATGGACTGCATAATAAAGGTTGCTATCACAAAGGGCAATACAACGTGACATTCCTTAACATTAAGGGTTTGCACATCCAAAATTAAGAAGCGCATGACAACCTCTACTTCCCTCTATGAAGGGCCTATCTTTTACTTTTTTACATTTACTTTTATGCAAGAGTCAATAGTATTCCTTCTTATTTCAACCTCAATTATTCTTTAGTTGGCAAGCATCATGTGGTGGGGAAAGATCCAAGCATATATGGACATTCAAATATATTTGATCATGAATTATTATTGTTGACAACTATCTATATGATAAATAAGTTGGGAGGCGAAACATTAAGCCCCTAACATTCTCTGTGGTCGATGGATACTATTTGTTCTAAAAATATGCTTTGAGTGTTAGCAATCATGGAAAACTATATGATAGTTGAGTATGTGGAATTTGCTAAATCAAAGCTCTTACATAGACCCTTCTTGAAAATAAGATGAATTGAAATTGTTTGGTGACTGAAAGCCTAGTTTGTTAGTTGTCAAGAAACTTTATGGTCTATACTTTAACATGTTGGCAGCTTGTTACTTGATCATGAGAAGTTTTATGAGAAGAGCTACTATTTATGATAAATAATAATGCTAGAAAAAGTGATTGGAATTATCATTGATTAAACTTGTGCACTTGCTAGCATTCACACTTCATAAATTATTTCTTTTATCATTTACCTACTCGAGGACAAGTAGGAATTAAGCTTAGAGATGCCGATATGTCTCCGACATATCTATAATTTATGAAGTATTCATGCCATGTTTACAACAATTCTATATGATTTTGGTATGATTTTATTAGAACTAACCAAGACTGACGTTGTTTTCAGTAGAACTACCGTGGTGTCGTTTTCTATGCAGAAATAAAAGTTCTTGGAATGGGCTGAAAATTTACGGAGAATATTTTTGGAAAATATAAAAAATACTGGAATGAAAAGATATCAGAGAGGACTCTCGAAGCAAACACAAGGGTGGGCCCCCCTAGGGCATGCCCTTGCCTTGTCATCACCTCACATGCCCCCTTGACTTGTCCCCGACACCAACACCTCCTATAAATTCCAAAAACCTCATAAATAAACCTAGATCAGGAGTTGCGCCACCGCAAGCCTCCGTAGCCATGAAAAACCAATCTTGGCCCTCTCTAGCACCCTGCCGGAGGGGGCCATCATCACCGAAGGCCATGGAGGAGGATCCCGGAGGGGCCATCATCACCATGGAGGCCCAGGACCAGAGGGAGAACCTCTCCCCATCTAGGGGGAGGCCATGGAGAAGGAAGCACAATGGGGAGACCCTCTCCCCCCTGTCTCTCGGTGGCGCCGGAGTGCCACCGGGGGAACCATCGCCGCGGTGGTCATCTTCATCAACATCACCATCTTCATCACGTCTTTCATCTCTTTTCGGTGGTCCACTCTCCCGCACCCCGCTGTAATCACCTACTTGAACATGGTGCTTTATGCCACATATTATGATCCGATGATGTGTTGCCATCCTATGATGTTTTGTGTAGATTTCTTTTGTCTTTTGGGTTGATTGATGATATAGATTGGTTTGAGTTGTATGTTTTATTTTGGTGTTGTCCTATGGTGCCTTCCATGCCGCGCACACGTGAGGGATTCCCGCTGTAGGCTGTTGCAATACATTCATGATTCTCTTATAGTGGGTTGCTTGAGTGACATAAGCATAAACCCGAGTAAGGGGGTTGCTGCGTATGGGATAAAGGGGACTTGATACTTTAATGCTATGGTTGGGTTTTACCTTAATGATCTTTAGTAGTTGTGGATCCTTGCTAGAGTTCCAATCATAAGTGCATATGATCCAAGAAGAGAAAGTATGTTAGCTTATGCCTCTCCCTCATATAAAATTGTAATAATGACTACCGATCTTGTTAACAATTGCCTAGGATAATTCCGCACACTAATCCATCATTATTCCACACTCGCTATTTGTAATATATTGTAAAATATTCTAACTTTATGTTAACAACACCTACTTTTATATTTTAGTTCTCCGATATCATGCAAAGTTATCCTCTTCATACCCACAATATAATTTTATTTCTCGTTTCTAGATGGAAGCAAACGTTCGGTGTACGTAGAGTCGTATCAGTGGCAGATAGGAAATGGGAGAATATTGATCTTACCTTTACCTCCTTGTGGGTTCAACACTCCATACTTATAGTTGGTGAACGCAGTATTTCAAAAAATTTCCTACGATCATGCAATATCTATCTAGGAGATGCATAGCAACGAGAGGGGAGAGTGTGTCTACGTACCCTCGTAGACCGAAAGCGGAAGCGTTAAGTAACGTGGTTGATGTAGTCGAACGTCTTTGCGATCCAACCGATCAAGTACTGAACGCACGGCACCTCCGCGATCTGCACACGTTCAGCTTGGTGACGTCCCTCGTACTCTTGATCCAGCTAAGGTCGAGGGTGAGTTGCGTCAGCACGACGGCGTGTTGACGGTGATGATGAAGTTACCGACGCAGGGCTTCGCCTAAGCACTATGACAATATGACCGAGGTGGAAAACTGTGGAGCGGGGCACCGCACACGGCTAAAGATCAACTTATGTGTCTATGGGGTGCCCCTCTCCCTTGTATATAAAGGGGGGGGGGAGGGGGCCGGCCGGCCACAAGGGGCACGCCAAGGGGGGGGAATCCTACTCCTAGTAGGAGTAGGTTCCCCCTTTCCTAGTCCAACTAGGAGAAGAAGGAAGGAGAGGGAGAGGGAGAGGGAAAGAGGGGCCGTGCCCCCTCCCCTTCTCCTATTCGGACTCCCCTTGGGGGGGCGCCACCTCCTGGCTGTGGCCCTCTCTCTCCCCTAAGGCCCACTAAGGCCCATAACTTCCGGGGGGTTCCGGTAACCCTCCGGCACTCCGGTTTTATCTGAAACTATACGGAACACTTCTGGTGTCCGAATAACATGGTCCAATATATCAATCTTTATGTCTCAACCATTTCGAGACTCCTCGTCATGTCCGTGATCAAATCCGGGATTCGAAACAACATTTGGTACATCAAATCACATAACTCACAATATATATCATCATCGAACGTTAAGCGTGTGGACCCTACGGGTTCGAGAACTATGTAGACATGACCGAGACTCATTTCCAGCCGATAACCAATAGCGGAACCTGGATGCTCATATTGGTTCCTACATATTCCACGGATATCTTTATTGGTCAAACCGCATAACAACATACGTTGTTCCCTTTGTCATCGGTAAGTTACTTGCCCGAGATTCAATCGTCGGTATCATCATACCTTGTTCAATCTCATTACCGGCAAGTCTCTTTACTCATTCCGTAATACATCATCCCGTGACTAACTCATTAGTCACATTGCTTGCAAGGCTTATAGTGATGTGCATTACCGAGAGGGCCTAGAGATACCTCTCCGATACACGGAGTGACAAATCCTAATCTCGATCTATGCCAACTCAACAAAAATCATCGGAGACACCTGTAGAGCATCTTTATTATCACCCGGTTACGTTGTGACGTTTGTAGCACACAAGGCGTTCCTCCGGTATTTGGGAGTTTCATAATCTTATAGTCATAGGAACATGTATAAGTCATGAAGAAAGCAATAGCAATAAACTAAACGATCATAGTGCTAAGCTAACGGATGGGTCTAGTCCATCAGATCATTTTCTAATGATGTGATCTCGTTCATCAAATGGCAACACATGTCTATGGTTAGGAAACTTAACCATATTTGATTAACGATCTAGTCAAGCAGAGGCATACTAGGGACACTCTGTTTGTCTATGTATTCACACATGTACTAAGTTTTCAGTTAATACAATTCTAGCATGAATAAGAAACATTTATCATGATATAAGGAAATATAAATAACAATTTTATTATTGCCTCAAGGGCATATTTCCTTCACTTATCACTTCCACCTTTGGAAACTGCTACGATGATTCCTTGCACTTGGGGATTATCAAGCTCTTTTCTGGCGCCGTTGCCGGGGAACAATAGCGTGGGTCGATATTCTTGTGTGTGCTTGTTCGCTTTCTTCACTAAGTAGATTTTGGTTCCCTTTTGTTTAGTTGTGGGTGAAACAAAAAAAATTTAAAATAATGGAAAATACAAAAAAATCACTTGCCTCTTATGCCTAAATTTTTTTTCAAAGAGAGAAGTGATCGGAAGGTTATGCATTGGAGAAGTGAGGGTCGACCTTGAACACTTGTGTTCATGCTCATGGAAACAATGTAGAAATTTTCATGGAAGTTTCTCAAAAATAATTATCCCCTTGAATATATCCATTGTATTATAAAAGTAATGTGCCAAGGTTTGGCTTTAGAATGTTTAAATTGCTTGTTTAGTGTGTGTAGCAGAAAAAAAACAAAAACTTTTGCTGTAGTATTTTAATTTTATTTTTTTACTGGAGCACGACAAAATCGTGAAGTATTTGCACAATACTTCTCTGCAGATTGTTTGGAGTTTCCTAATTTTTTAGAAGTTTTGATGTTACAGAAGTATAGGAAATTTCCAGATTGCTACAGACTGTCCTATTTTTGACAAATTCTGTTTTGTATATGTTGTTCGCTTATTTTGATGAATCTATGGGTTGCATCGGGGAGATGAACCATGGTGAAGTTGGAATACAGTAGATATAATGCTAATATGAAATTGGAATGAATTTACAACAGTACCTAAAGGTAGTGATTTGCTTTATTATAGTAACGGATCTCACGAGGGTTTTGCAAGTTTTGTGTGGATGAAGTGTTCGAAGATCGAGGAGTTATCGATAAAGAAGAATAAGGAGAGGCAAGAGTTCAATCTTGGGGATGCCCAAGGTACCCCAAGTAAATATTTCAAGGATACTCAAGCATCTAAGCTTGGGGATGCCCCGGTTGGCATCCCATATCTTTCCTTCAACAATTATCAGTATACCTCGATTTTTGTTTTGTTTACATAAAACGCATCGTTTGTGTTTATTTTTCCTTTCTTTTCCTACGCACCATGATAGTATGAGATAGTCCTTCCTTGATTTATAGAATGCTTCATGTGCTTCACTTAAATCTTATGAGTATGGCTTTAGAGAATGCTCTTTGTGCTTCACTTAAATCTTTTGAGCATGGCTTTATAGAAAGCTTCGTGTGCTTCACTTATATATTTTGAGCTTGGATGTTGTTAAATATATATTAATTGTAGAATGCCCCATGAACTTCACTTATATCTTTTAGAGTATTAATAAAATTATCATCGGAATTGGGCTTGGAAGAGTATCATTAAAATATGATGCCTACCTAAAAAGGAATTAAAGAAAAGCGCTTGTTAGGAGACAACCCAATATTTATCCTTACTGTTTTTGTGTGTTCACATGATTAAGCTACTGTAGTAATCATGTTTTATAGCTTTTGTTTCAATAAAGTGCCAAGCAAGACCTTTGGGATGACTTATAGTGATAGTTGATTTGATCTTGCTGAAAAACTGAAACTTTTGCGCCCAGTAAATTAGTTTTCATTTTTAACAGGAGAATGATAGAATACTGATTCGTTTTGCACAAGATTGATATACAAATTTCCTTTGTTGTCCTAATTTTTCAGAATTTTTAAAGTAACGGAAGTATGGTTGTTGTTCAGATCATTACAGATTGTTCTGTTTCTGACAATTCTGTTTCCAATGCATAGTTTGCTTGTTTTCTAGTTTCTATGGCTTATATTGCTCAATATAAATTGTAGAAATGATATGGTATAATAGGCATTGTGTGAGAACAATTATGAATCTCTTCATACCCACAATGTAGTTTTATTTCTCATTGCTAGTTGGAAGCAAACGTTCGGTGTACGTAGAGTCGTGTCAGTGGCAGATAGGACTTGAGAGAATATTGATCTTACCTTTAGCTCCTTGTGGGTTCGGCACTCCATACTTATCACTTCCACCTTTGGAAATTTCTACAATGATTCCTTGCACTTGAGGATTATCAAGGAGGCAAGCGCAGGCATGGGGTCCCGAGGAATCAGGCAAAGATTTCCATTCCGGTGCAATGAGCCCAAGACCGCCAGGACGGATGTCATCGCCGAGCCTACCACAGCGTCACGACCAGAAGCTTTGGAGGCAAAGACCACCTTCCGTCAGGATAAGATGTACTACTTATCCCCTTTCAAATTGGACACTATGGGATCCCTTCCCGCCTATGCTTTGGGGGAAGAGGACTGAGGCCACTATAAGTAAAGGCTAGCCACCACCGTAGTGAGGGATCCATCGCTCTCATGCTTGGGTGATCCGATCCCCTCAGCTCATTCACTCACCAGAGCAGACCTCATGAGGTTGTTCTTCCCTTGTACTAGTTCACCCTCAGCCCCTCGTGAGGCTAATCCACCCCAAAGCAGGAGTAGGGTCTTACACCGCAAGGTGGTCCGAACCTGGGTAAACTGTTGTGTCCATCTTCTTCCTTGTTCATCGAGCTAGGTCATGGGGCCGACGGATCGGTTGGCTGGAGAGGTTGAGTTCTTCGCACACACCCAAGAGTTCGAACATTTCTTGGGTCTGCGGAACCCTGAATCCGACAACTGTAGCAAGAAAATCAGAGGTTCAAGAAACAGGACAACCATTGGATGTTAAGAATTGAACGTAAATGGTGATAGGATCTGTCGGTGTCAAAACCGAGGGATCTCGGGTAGGGGGTCCCAAACTGTGCGTCTAGGCGGATGGTAACAGGAGGCAGGGGACATGATGTTTTACCCAGGTTCGGGCCCTCTTGATGGAGGTAAAACCCTACGTCCTGCTTGATTAATATTGATGACATGGGTAGTACAAGAGTAGATCTACCACGAGATCGGAGAGGCTAAACCCTAGAAGCTAGCCTATGGTATGATTGTTGTTCGTCCTACGGACTAAAACCCTCCGGTTTATATAGACACCGGAGAGGGCTAGGGTTACACAGAGTTGGTTACAATGGTAGGAGATCTACATATCCGTATCGCCAAGCTTGCCTTCCACGCCAAGGAAAGTCCCTTCCATACATGGGACGAAGTCTTGAATCTTGTATCTTCATAGTCTAGGAGTCCGGCCGAAGGTATAGTCCGGCTATCCGGACACCCCCTAATCCAGGACTCCCTCAGTAGCCCCTGAACCAGGGCATTGCAAGGCGGGTTCCTCCTCCAAGTACTTCATAGAAGATTTCGAACACAAAGGTAGTGTCCGGCTCTGCAAAATAAGTTTCCACATATTGCCATAGAGAGAATAATATTTACACAAATCTAATCTGCTGACATATTCCATAGTGTGACATCACACCACGGCCAAGTCTTTATTTGAATCGTTTTACTGTCCCACCTCAGCGCATTTAGCGAGGCGGTTTCCTTGGCACGTCTTGTCAAAGCAGAGATCGTGTCCCCTTATTCCGAGATTCTCATCAATACAGGCATGGGTAACCCAACCGTACCCGTTGGTATGTTTTCTCGATCAAAGGCGAGTCCCAAATGGTCACGGGGAGGGCCCTTGGTATTCAACCTCTTATAAAGAAACCAAGGCCTTACTCCTTTCTTTCAATCTCAAACGAGTTCGCGCTTCGCCTTGAGTTCCAACACCCAAGGCTCCAGATTTTAGGCGCTTCGGACCTTCAACAATGTCCGGTTCCGACCTTCGAGGCCGATGGATGCCCTCCTCCGTCACGGAGGAGGACGTGCTGAATTTGAGAGAGGCCAGGTTCTTGACGGGCGAAATCTCGCATAGGCTACCTGCTCAAGGGCAGGTCATTCCCACTCCCAAGCTTGGTGAGAGTGTGGTGTTCATGTCTCACTTCCTTCGAGGGCTAGGCTTCCGGACGGATCCCTTCATGAGGGGGCTCATGTTTTATTTTGGGCTAGAATTTCATGACTTAGCTCCGGAGTCCATCCTCCATATTTCCTCATTCATTGTCGTGTGTGAAGCCTTCCTCCGTATTACTCCTCACTTCGGACTATGGCTCAAGACCTTCAAAGTAGAGCCGAAGATGATCGAGGGACGACACGCGGAGTGCGGAGGTGCTTTTATAAGCAAGAATGCTGGTGCTCCATGGCCCGAGGGCTCTTTTCAAGAGGAGTCTAGCTTATGGCAACGAGAGTGGTTTTATATCACAGCTCCCAGGAGCACCAAGTGGGTGGCGTTGCTTGCTTTCCGCTTGGGTCCCCCGCCACGACTGGCGTCATGGGTCAATAAGGGGCTGGACTGGGGGTCGGCAAAGGACGTGCCCCTGTTGCAGGGCCGCATCCGAGATCTCCTAGAAAGAGACATCAGTCTGGTCATGGTGACGCAGGTTATGTTAATTCGCCAAGTTCTGCCCTACAAACGTCACCCCCTCCGCATGTGGGAGTTCAACCCGGAGGGACCACGAGTTCTCCAACATTTTCTTGGCATGACGCCCGTGGAGATGTACAAATTGTTCTTCGGACCACAAGTAGTGTGTCCGGATTCTACGTAGGACGCAGGTCTGAGCTGCAATCGTCCGGATACTCAAGTAAGTAGCCTTGTGCCCGGACTCGCTATCCGTATATTTATCATAAAATTGCCCCTAAAAGATCTGTCCTTTAAACAGGAGTGGATAGCGAAAGCAAAGCTAGTCAGGTGTTCGGTCCCCCTCCCCGAGACCACACCGGGTCCCGTGCTAGTCAGGATGTTGGAGGTTGTGCCTTCAAAGGAAAGCGAGGGAGGGGACAAGGAAGCTACAGCCTGCTCGAAGGAGGTTGTCCGGAAGGGAGGAATCGAAAATTCCTCTCCTCAGGGGAAGAAGAGGACCTCCTCTGAAGACCCGGAGACCATGGCCTCAAAGCGGGGGAAGAAATCTTCGCCAGAGGGTCCTGTGCTGGGGGATACTTCGGCCGAATTATGCCCTCAAGGGGATCAGCCCTCCACCGAGCCGTAAGTAGAGAGGAGTTTTCTTTTTAAGAAACGAGAGAAATCCTTGCTTTATATCTGAGAAAAGTAATCGAAAATTTACCTTGTAGCTCGGACCTTAGCCCTTCTCAGCAGAGCTCGTCTTCGGGGGATCTTCTTCCGAAGATGATGGAGAGCGGAACGCCTCCCCCTGCCGTACCGCCTTGCGAGGCGGGCGACCCTGAGGTATCATCGCGGAGGGTTTCTCCGAATCCGGCAGGGCCGGAAGGTAGTCATATGGCCCCCCAAAGCCCTTCGCGTTCAGCCTTTGAAAAGGGCCATCAGACGAGTCCGGCGCCGTCTGGTGCGCGGTCGGAGGAGCTGAAGGATCTGCTAGGGCGAGCATCTATCTCAGAGGAGGACCGTGCATTGATGGGTACGGTGATTGAGAGGATTTCATCCGTGGAGAGCGGATTGCACGAGGCTGTCAGGAGTTTACTAACAGGTTTTAAGGTACGCGAAATAATGTACCCTTTTTGGACAGTTGCACATAAATAAGATGCGCCCTATGTAGATAGTAGCCCCTGAGACTCTATGCGTTGTCAAAAGTGACGGCACGCAAAGGATCATAATCCCAGGTCTAATATGCCGCCTTCATACGTAGGTGGCGAAGTGTCCAGTGTCAAGCCGGACTGATGAATTTGCCGAGCTAAAGCGTCAACTTGACGTGGCAAGTGCCGACATGGCGCTCGTCAACAAGCGGCTTGACGAGGCCCAAGGTATGTAATTCCTCCGGTGGCACCTGGTAAGAGGAGCTTTATGCCAGTATCTTACAATGTGTGCGCTTGATGCAGATGGTGCTGCTGCCATGGAGAATCTTCGGGCGGAACTTGCCCGAGCCAAGGAGCAAGCCAGGAAAAGTGATGCGGCTGCCGGAAAGGCAATTGAAGAGCTGAAAGCCGAACAGGCTGCTCACTGCCTAAGAAAGATGGAAATGGCCGAGATGGCCGTGAAGCTGAAGAACGCTGCTGACCATTGCAAGCTTCTTGAAAAAGAAGATTGGGCGGAACAGGCGGACCTGGAGAAGGCCGTTTCCGATGCCAAGGATGCTCGCTCTGCAATGAGAGCTATGAAGGAGGAGCTGCGTCAGGCCGAAGAGATCGCGGCTGGAAAGCCCTTTATGCCGCGGAGGAAGTTCTGTGATCCTAAACATGCTCCGTTAGACCGGATGTGGAGTACAGCGGACACCTATCTGGATTTGGCAGCGAGTGCCGCGGATGCGGCGGAACACTTCCGAGATCAAGAAGATCGCGAAGTGGAAAAGCTCTTTTGGTCGCAGTTCCATAATCCGGAGCGTCCACTGTCATTAGCCGATCGTTTGGTCGAATGGGCCGAGCTAAATAGGTTGTCTGGATTCACCATGAAGTATGTCATGAGTCATCTGTGGCTAGAGAGGCTAGAGCCGAAAAGTTATTTCAACTTGGTGCAACAGTTCCTTGGTGCGGCGCTGCATATCAATGCGATGAAGAGGTTAGCGTGCATAGAGGGTGCACGGATGGCTCTTTTCCCGTGTGAAAACATACTGGGCGGAAATGGAGGCCACCGCTGTTGCATCCCCAGACTCGGATGGAAGCCGAGTACCTGCCGAGCACTATTTTCAGGAAGTTCTGCAAGGCGCTCGTTTAATAGAGACGTAGTGCTCGAAGGATACTATATTCGAATAGCATATATTATTGTAAAACAATATTTTGATAAATTGTAGAAGCTTTTTATACTTGTGCCTGCAAGTAGTATAATACCTCCTGTGCAGCCGTTTAACATATATGTATATATAATCAGAAAGATGGCAGTCGTCGGCTTCAGCCCCCACGCACATAATGCGGGGGTGTTCGCAGAAGGCGCATTTTCACACTTGATCCAACGTCTTGGTCCTACAAAGGAGGTGATAGTGCAGCGAACTAGGCAATTAGACTATGATGCTTTATCACTTTCACTTAGCCGTAGGAGTTTGACAGTGAGGCTACTTATATAGCCCCTGGTGGCGCCTGCGCTCGCCCGAACTCGGGGCGCGTATGTGACTAGCCGGGAAGCGGCCCTTCGTTAATGCGGAGGAATCCTAAAGATTCCAGTAAGTCATCGAGTGGTTGACCAGTCTCTCGCTATATCATGACAGTCAGTTTTCGGCTTTCTCTACTAAGGTGCTCGCCTGGCCGAACCGGGGCACAATCGCAGTAGTTCTCCTAGTGCCGCCTTAGCCGATAGAGCGGAACGTAAGGTGGCAAAACACAGGAGCCGGGCAAACCCAACATTTGATCAAGGACATGATTCGGAGCTGATGCATATAAGGCCAAATTCATGACGCCGAACACTCCCTAAGGTATTCGGTCTTTATGAGGGCGGGCGGGATAACGCCCTTAGTAATAAGCCCCTAGTGTCCAGGTACGCGCAAAACTCTGATGTGGCCACATGCCAAAATGCCAGCCTCCTCCTTGGTTATACCAAGAAACCAGGGGATATGTATCAACAAGAGATAGTAAAAAAGTTTTACGCAGGGTCTTAATCTGAAAAGAATCCTTGGAACGGGTCCCTGCTCCACGTCTGCGCCTGTGTCTCCGTTGTGCCGTATCCTGGACGGGCTAGCACGGTGTTCATCTATAAAAGAGAGGAACTTAGTTTAGGAAAGATCATGCCAAACATGAGTTATACTAAATAAACGAAGTATAAATCGAAAAGGGTAAAATTGAGCTTTATTGTCTCTTGTTTTATATGTGCGGAGCCCCTCGTACAGGGGTATACGGCTATTAAGCCTTTATCAATTGTATGTTTATGCCAAACTCGTCTAGCCATGTTCGTGGTCTTGATGACCTGTTTAGGTGCTTTGGCTGGTGAAGCCGCTTTATTGTGGGGCTGTCAAGGCAGCCGCACTGTCTTCCGCGCGGGGGGAACACTCAATGTTTTCCCTTTAATGAGATGATGCCTCGTGGACCGGGCATCTTAAGTGTAAGAGATGCATAATGCGGTATTGCGTTAAAGCGGGCGAAAGCTTCGCGTCCCAGCAGTGCTTGATAGCTACTTGAGAATGTGGCAATGGGTAAAGTTAGCTGTTCGCGACGGAAGTTATCGGGGGAGCCGAACATAACTTCTAGCCGGAGAGAACCCATGCAACGGGCGTCCGGGCCTGGCGTTACCCCTTGAAAGGAGGTTTTGCTATGGTGAATTTTTGTTGGGTCTAACCCCATGTTGTAGATTGTGTCCTGGTATAATAGGTTTAGATCACTGCCGCCGTCCATTGGGACATTTGTAAAGTGGAGTCCGCCGATTATTGGATCTAATACCAATGCAGTCCAGCCTGCGTTCCAGATACTTCTAGAGTAATCCTGATGGTCGAAGGTGATCGGTTTTAACAACCATTGGCGAGACTCCTTTGGGATAGGCCGTATGGCGCGTATCTCTGTTGGCGCCATTCTGTTCGTCATGTGAAGTAAGTTTACTGTTTTGACTTCTTGTGGGAAATCCTTTTGTTTCCTGGTGCTCTGCTTGTGGGGTTCATCGTCGTCCTCACTTGGTGTGTCGAGCCCCTTGTGTTCGATGTTGAGTTTGCCGGATTGCTTGAAAGCCCAACAATCTCTGTGGGTATGGTTCACAGGCTTCCCGGGAGTACTCTGTATTTGACATATCTTGTCCAAGATTTTGTTTAAGTTGGATAGCTCGTCCCTGTTATCCTTGAGGGGCGGCTTTCTCTGATTCTGCCGCCAGCTTTTGAATCCGGTGTTGACCGCCGTGCTCTTTGGGCTGTTTCTCTTATTCCGGCGCTGGTCCTTGTCGCATCAGGGTTTTCCGTTTCCATCCCTAACTTCGGATGTACTTGGGTCGCTGGTGCTACATCTTGCCAACCAGCTGTCCTCTCCTGCGCAAAAGCGGGTCATGAGGCTTGTTAATGCTGCCATTGTTCTTGGCTTTTCTTGGCCGAGGTGTCTGGCGAGCCATTCGTCTCGAACGTTATGCTTAAAAGCTGCTAGGGCTTCGGCGTCCGGACAGTCGACTATCTGATTCTTTTTAGTAAGAAATCTGTTCCAGAATTTCCGGGCTGACTCTCCGGGCTGTTGAGTTATGTGACTAAGATCGTCTGCATCCGGAGGGCGGACATAGGTCCCTTGAAAATTTGCCCGGAAAGCATCCTCAAGCTCTTCCCAACTTCCAATGGTGTTTTCGGGAAGGCTTTTGAGCCAATGTCGGGCTGGCCCTTTAAGCTTGAGGGGTAAGTATTTTATGGCGTGGAGGTCATCTCCTCTGGCCATGTGTATGTGGAGGATATAATCCTCGATCCAGACCCCAGGGTCTGTTGTTCCGTCGTACGCCTCTATGTTTACGGGCTTGAATCCCGCTGGAAATTCATGGTCCAGCACCTCATCGGTGAAACATAGGGGGTGTGCGGAACCCCTATATTTGGGTGTGCCATGATGTTCGGATATTTGTTGTGTTGCATTGCTTACTAGAGCTTGATTTCTTGGCCCGTAGAAAGATCTGGCTGGGCCATCTTTTTGATGTGGATCCTTTGGTGGATCGCGTGCCGGCTTGTGTGAGTCACCGCTTGCCGCTCCATGCTGGCCATGCGGTCGTCTATCCGACCGGGTGGCTTTCCTATTTTTTGACTGCGGGGGCTCTAAGGCCTCCTCGTCAAATTCAGGCAGTAGCTTTCGCTTTGGATAGCTTTTTGTGCGGCGACTGTCGCCATATTTGTCTGCGGTGTTGCATACTTTGCTCCATCTGATTCTGAATGCATCTTCCGCAGTTTTGAGCTTCTGCTTCTACTTTTTCAGGCTACGCGCAGTAGCGACGAGCCCTTCGTGGTGGTTCTTCTGCTCCATGAGCCTATCCGGTGTAAGGTCATCCGGACTGTTGTTTTCGCCGGGGACAGGGTGTTCGGTTTGTTTATCCAAGTTGCTCTGTTCGGACGGTTTCTCGAAGGCATGTTCATCGTCCACCGGCTCGTCCTGCTCTATGGCTGGGTCTGTATGGCTGCTGTCTCTGTCGAGGCGGGGCTTGGAGCGGCGCTTACGTCGCCGCTTTGATTGCTTTTCGAGTGAACGATCCCTCGTTGCATCCCTGTGTTCCTCGTCGTCGCTTCCTTTGGGTGTGTCCACCATGTATACATAATGAGATGAGGTGGTTGTCCAGTGCCTTATAGGCGTTGGTTCATGTTCATCTCCTACATCGTCGTCCATATCGTCGATGTCTTTGGAGTCGAAGTCGAGCATGTCGTTTAAATTATCGACAGTGGCTATGAAGTGGGTGGTGGGTGGGCTTTGAATTTCTTCATCATCCGCATCCCAACCTTGTTAACCATAGTCCGGCTAGGGCTCTCCTGATAAAGAGAGAGACTTTAGTGAATTTAGAATATCGCCGAAGGGCGAGTGCTGAAAGATGTCTGCGGCGGTGAACTCCATGATTGGCGCCCCATCAGGTCCGATCGGTAGGGGTGCGGAGGGCTCGGAGTCTGGAGAGGAGTCCGGCTCCTTGGAGTCACGGGCTTCGCAGAGAATAGGGCTGGTGTTCGGCTCGATTGCCGTAGAGATTGCAGCCCCTGAGGCGGTGTCCAACCACCCATCCTCGATTGGCGCAGTTGGCTCCGAATTAAGGGTCAGAGCTGATGCGGGTGCGGCCTCCAGGGCACTGTTCGGCGGCAGAGCTAGATCATGCCCATCATGACAGTGTGGTGCGCTCGGCTGTGGCTCAAATCCGTCAAAGATCAAGTCTCCGCGGAGGTTCGTTGTGTAGTTTAAACTTCCAAATCTGACCTGACGGCCAGGGGCGTAGCTTTCGATCTGCTCCAGATGGCCAAGCGAATTGACCCGCAGTGCAAAGCCGCCAAATACGAAGATCTGTCCGGGGAGAAAAGTCTCACCCTGGATCGCATCGTCTTTGATGATTGGAGGAGCCATCGGGCCTAAAAGTGACGACACAGAGGAACTCTCAATGAAAGCACCAACGTCGGTGTCCAAACCGGCGAATCTTGGGTAGGGGAACAATGTAAGCGCCGTAGTCAATGTTGATGATCGGAGGATCGTTTGTTGATTAAGTTGACAAAGCCCTGCGTACGCTTTAACTTAGTAGGCCACTACCCACAAGTCAGCCTCCATATCTGGTGGGCCCCAACTATCATGGGGAGCACTCGTTATTTTTCGCTTAATAAGGAGGCACTTCCTTCCATGCCAAGATATAGATTTTTGGCATAACAAGGAGGCACTTGCTTGCGTGCGACCATGGACCAGGTGGGTCCCAACTCTCAGCCTCTCCATGTACATCCCTCTTCCGATGTTGTTGTTTATTGACAACGTTGACCATGCCGTGCCGAGAACACCAACTCGATGGACGACGGCGAGACCCAGGAAGGGAATGACCCGAAGGCGGTGAAGCCATGACAGTGGAGGGATGTGGGTGAGTTGAGGGATGGCATGGCCAGCGGTGGGAGTAGTAGGGGGTGGTGAGGCCTGCGCAGCAGCACGGCCGACCACGGGAGGCGGGAGCAGGCGATCCTCCCGGTGCTAGATTTGGCGGCTGGAGCAAGAAGATCAGAGATTGAAGAAGCACGGCGGCCGTTGGATTGACATCCAATGGTCACGTTTGCTAAATCGCTTGTTGACGTATATAATAAGTAAAAAAAATCTTGCATACGTGTCAACTTAATAGGCCCACAAGTCAGACCATTCCCTATTTTTTTAATAATTTACAGCTCATTGCAACTTCTTATGCAATTTATTGCAGTCTGTTTTTTTGTTCGCCGGGGCCAGGGTTAAAAATTTAAATGAAAATTTTCATATTTTGGTGGGGTCCAAACTATTTTTAATACCGAAATATCGAGCCAGATTTACAGTACTTTGAAGATATATTTAAATTAGGTTAAAGCCTAGTGAAATTGGAATCTGAAAATGTGAAAAAATTCAGAAATTTGAAAGTAATTGCCAATTTGTCATGTGTTTTTTATATTTACAACCCTTTTCGTATTACTTTTAAGATTTGTAGCCGTCTTGAAAGAGTTGTAGCCCAGTAGGGCAGAGAAAAATAAGTAGGCCTGGATTGGGTATTCTTCAGAAAAAATAAACTGGGCTAGCCATTTTCACAAAGAAAAAAATAGCTGGGCTGGTCATGTGGTGAACGTAAAATAGAAGCCTGGGCTAGATGGGCCACAACCCAGTTGAAACCCTGCACCGTCTCAACAATAACAAAAAATACTACTCGAGCAGCTACGTCCCAGGTGTCAGCCATCTTCTGCTGTTCTCTTGTCTATTGACTATACGCTGACAATGTCGTGGGTCCCAGATGTTAGCCAACCACTAGGAGGAAGCATTTTATTTTTCTTTATGCTGACAATGGAGTATATAACAAAATATGAGGAACTTGCTTGCGTATGGCCATGGACATGGTGGGCCCCTACTGTCATCCTCTCCACGTACAATCCTCTCCCAATTCCTCTTGTTTGTTGACCATGTTGACAATGCGAGAGGGCGGCGCCACGGCGAGAACACCAAAGCACGCGGAGGACGACGATGAGGCCTCGGATGTCAGCGTTAACAATTTAGGAGACAGTGGGGCGGTGATGCGTGTGCTGAGGCGCAACAAGCCATGGGAGGCGGAAGCCCCGCTGGCGCTGGTTTGGTTTTGGCGGTTGGTGGAAGACGAGACTGAAGAAACTCGACAGATTGTAAAAGCACCCGGAGTACTTAACAACCTTAACTGAAACCAGTAGGGGCACTTAACAACCATAGCTGGAAGAAGTATGAGTACTTATACAGGTTCAACTGTACAAAGCACGCCTCGAACAGTGCTACTTTGCCTACAGTTAACCAAGGGTGAGGCCACCAAGCCCCAGGACAAGGCCCAGGTGCCACCCCGCACATCCACAACCATCTGAAGTGCCTTCATCTCGCAATGTGGTCAATAAATAGGATATTCGCTTTAGAGCCATGGGAAAGCATGAGCATAACCTTCTGTCCTATTCTCCAAGATGGACAGGCCTTCATTATTTGAGACCACCCATGAATAGGTATCTTTTCACCTCCAAGGGAAATGGAGTAGGTCAACATAAACATCATGTTGTGACCAAGCGCAAGTCTGACCAGATGAAAGTGCAACTATCCCTAGGTGGTTTTGGTAATTCCTAACAACATATAGCTCATTGAGCTAATGCTATTCCAAGATTAATATTTCAGGAAAAGCTCAATGAATGGCATGGCATGGATGAGGAAAGTGGACCCCTAAAAATACTAAGGACAAAAAGATTGGCTCAAGCTCAAAGCTCAGGACTCTACATTTTATATTTTAGTGATCCAAGATCACATTGAGTCTATAGGAAAAGCCAATACTATCAAGGAGGGATGAGGTGTTGCTTGATGAGGTTCTTGCTTCATAGTGCTTAGTGATATGCTCCAAAACCCTCAAGTACCTTCCCACATCCACATATAACCTAAACGAAAAGTCAAACTCGGCCCCACCGATTCTTTCTATCCGGCGCCACCGAGTTCAGATGTCATAGCCACTGCCACAAACCCTAGACAAATCGGTCTCACCGATAGGGATCTCGGTCACACCGAGATGGGGTTGTAATCACTCTATTTCCCTTTGTAATGTTTTGGTCCTACCGAAATGAGCGATCGGTCCCACCGAGATTGCAATGTAAACTCTGTGTTTCCCTTTTGTAACATTTCGGTCCCACCGAAATGAGCGATCGATCCCACCGAGTTTACCTGACCAACTCTCTGGTTAGCTTATTACCAAAATCGGTCCCACCGAGTTTTTGTAATCGGTCACACCGAGATTACGTTATGCCCTAACCCTAAGCATATCGGTCCTATCGAGTTGCATCTCAGTCCCACTGAAAATCCTAACGGTCACTAGGTTTGCTAAATCGGTCCGACCGAGTTTCTCAATTCGGTCTCACCAAGATTGGTAAATTGTGTGTAACGGTTAGTTTTCGTGTGGAGGCTATATATACCCCTCCACCCACTCTTCATTCGTGGAGAGAGCCATCAGAACATACCTACACTTCCAATACACATTTTCTGAGAGAGAACCACCTACTCATGTGTTGAGACCAAGATATTCCATTCCCACCATATGAATCTTGATCTCTAGCCTTCCCCAAGTTGCTTTCCACTCAAATCTTCTTTCCACCAAATCCATATCCTATGAGAAAGAGTTGAGTGTTGGGGAGACTATCATTTAAAGCACAAGAGCAAGGAGTTCATCATCAACACACCATTTGTTACTTCTTGGAGTCTCCTAGATTGGCTAGGTGTCACTTGGGAGCCTCCGACAAGATTGTGGAGTTGAACCAAGGAGTTTGTAAGGGCAAGGAGATCGCCTACTTCGTGAAGATCTACCGCTAGTGAGGCAAGTCCTTCGTGGGCGATGGCCATGATGGGATAGACAAGGTTGCTTCTTCGTGGACCCTTCGTGGGTGGAGCCCTCCGTGGACTCGCGCAACCGTTACCCTTCGTGGGTTGAAGTCTCCATCAACGTGGATGTACGATAGCACCACCTATCGGAACCACAGCAAAAACATCCGTGTCTCCAATTGCGTTTGAATTCTCCAAACCCTTCCCTTTACATTCTTGCAAGTTGCATGCTTTACTTTCCGCTGCTCATAGACTCTTTGCATGCTTGCTTGAATTGTGTTAAGATTGCTTGACTTGTGCTAAGATAGCTAAAATCTGCCAAAGACTAAAATTGGGAAAAGGATAGATTTTTATTTGGTCAAGTAGTCTAATCACCCCCCTCTAGACATACTTTCGATCCTACAAGTGGTATCAGAGCTTTGGTCTCCATTTGCTTTGATTTCCATAGCTTTTGGTGGTCATAGCCTTGGTTTCACAACCTAGGAGAGTATGGCGTCTAGCGAGGGAAATTACCACCGTAGAGGTCCTTACTTTGATGGTACTAATTTTGCTAGTTGGGAGCATAAGATGAAAATGCATATTCTTGGACATAACCCCGCCGTTTGGGCTATTGTGTGTGTTGGCTTGCAAGGTGAATTCTTTGATGGGAGAGAACCGAATCGTGAAGCTACCGTGGAAGAGTTGAAGATGCTACAATACAATGCTCAAGCTTGTGATATCCTCTTCAACGGATTGTGCCCCGAAGAATTCAACAAAATCGGCCATCTTGAGAATGCTAAGGAAATTTGGGATACTTTGATTGATATGCATGAAGGTACCGACTCCGTCAAGGAATCCAAGTTGGATGTGCTTCAAAGTCAACTTGACAAGTTCAAAATGAAGGATGGTGAAGGTGTCGCTGAAATGTACTCTAGGCTTGCTCTTATCACAAATGAGATTGCCGTCTTAGGAAGTGAAGAGATGACCGACAAATTCATCATCAAGAAGATCCTAAGAGCCTTGGATGGAAAATACGATACCATATGCACATTGATCCAAATGATGCCAAATTACAAAGATCTCAAACCAACGGAAGTCATTGGAAGAATTGTTGCTCATGAGATGTCACTCAAGGATAAGGAGGAGCTCCATAACAAGTCCAGTGATGCTTAAAAAGCCTCATGTGAAGCTCCCACATCATCAAGTGAGAAACAAACCTTCAATGAAGAATTGAGCTTAATGGTGAAGAACTTCTACAAGTTCTACAAGAATAGAAGCAAAGAGAGAAGTTCCAAGTCAAGGTCCTACAGTGACAAAAGATCTTCTAGTCGAGAGCGAAACTGCTACAATTGTGGAAGACCCAGACACTGCTCCAATGAGTGTACGGCTCCCCACAAGAGAAGAGAAGATTCTCCCAAAAGAAGAAGTAGAAGAGAAGAATCACCATCAAGGGAGAGAAGGAGTAGGGATGATCGATATGAACGAAGACCCTCTCAGAGAAGCAAGGATTCGGAAAGGAAGGACAAGTCATCAAGGAGCTACACAAAACGAAGACATCAAGCTCATGTTGGTGAATGGGTATCCGGCTCCGACTCCGACAATGACTCCGAGAGAAGCTATCACTCCGACTCCGAATATACTCAAGATGAAGGTGTTGCCGGTCTAGCACTTGTGTCAACCAACTCCTACGACATATTTGATTCACCAAATGAAGGAATTGGAAGATGCTTCATGGCCAAAGGTCCAAAGGTATCACACCCAGCGTATGTTGATTTCAATAGTGATGAAGATGACTTGTTAGGTGATGATGATTTACTTGTTGAAAACTATAGTGATGAATACTATGATGAAACGAATGACAATGATAAGGAGAAGATTGAGTCTCTAACTAAAGAACTAAACACTCTTAAGTTAGCTCATGAAACTATCTTAGGAGATCATCGAGAACTTTTAAGGACTCATGAGAAATTACGTTTTGAAAAGCTCAACCTTGAGCAAGAGCATGAGTTCTTAAAGGCAATCAATGATGATCTTCGCAAGAAAAGTTCTTCTTACATTGCCAAGCGTTTACTCTTATCCGCTTACATGCCTCAAGTCAAGTCTAGTAACAAGAACAAGAAGGATTCTTCTTCTAGTAGTAACAATAATCATGCTAAATCCAATATTGTTGCTTCTAGTAGTTCTCTTGATTCCACTAATGATTCTCTTAGCCAAGTTACACTTGAGCAAGAAAACAGCTTATTGAAGGGAATCATAGAGAAAGGTGTTTACAAGAGCCTTGCCGGGAGTAAGCAATTCGAGGAAATTGTACGCAAGCAAGGAAGGCACCGGAAGAATCAAGGTATTGGTTTTGAACGAAAGTTCAATGCCAATGGGGTTGAGTGGGAAGAAGATTAATACCCCAAGACGAAGTTTGTTCCTCAACAAGAGAAGTATGATCCTACTTCTTTCAAAGGAACACAAGCTCAAGATGATCTTCCGCCACAAGACCATAAGCAAAAAGGCAAGGACAAGCTTCAAGAAGAAATTGATGCATTTGAAGAAGCTCCTAAGGCCTTGGTCAAGTGGGTTCCCAAGACTACATCAAGTTCCACTTCATCAAGTACAACTACAACTCCGAGGATTCCCATCAAGATGGTGTGGATACCGAAGAAGAAGAACTAGAGAGTTCTTGAGGGTGAATCCGCCAACATACTTCACTCCTATCATTTTGGCAAGAACAAGTGCAATCAACTTCCACATCTTGCACTAGTTCAAGGAGTCACAAACCCTCTTGTTGGTAAGACAAGGGACAAGGTAACCTAAAGCTTTCATAGACATCATCTTGTGTGTGCATCACTCTATGTCTATGGATATCCTTGTTTGTTCCTTGTGGGACTAACCCGTGTAGGTATTGAAAGTGCAACTCACTCCAAAGGATAGCTCCAAATGATCTACATCAACATAGAGCATCCACATCTTCAACACCTACATGAAGTCATAATCGACAAAACCCAAGGTTAGTTCATTCCTCTTAGGGGGATCTCACATCTAGGGGGAGCTTTACTCTAAGAATTGAGCTAAAGCAACTCTAATGGTGTGAAAACAACAACGCTTTATGTAAAAGTGGTAACCCCACTTGTGCTTAAACGATGAGTATGACCTATGATCAAATGTTCTCATTTGACTCCTAAGTCAACATACTCATATATAGATGACCTAGTCATCGCCAATTGCTTGATAGATGCTAGAATTGTTTGTGCATGCTTTGCCACATATTTCATTTGTCATTTTATTGTGTGAGCATGTTGGTTGCATAATTTACTCATTCGAGGACATCCACTTGTTGTTTTGATTGATTGGTTTCCTTTTATTTTGGCCAAGTGGATGGACAAGAATGCCTAAGAACCTTCTCTAGCTATCTATGCTTTTCTAGTCTCAGACTCTATTCATGCTACATCACAAAATTTGATCAAGTCAGATTCGAACCACTCTGTGTGAGGAGCACTCGGAGTCCCCGATTCGTCATAGACTTAAACTTCCAAAACTTCTTTGTGCGTTTCGGTCTGACCGATTCACCCATTTCGGTCATACCGAGATCACTAAGTCGATCTAGGTTTTCAATCTCGGTGCAACCGATTTGAACTTTTCGGTCACACCGAGTTGCAGCAACTGCTTGCAGTTATGCATCTCGGTGCCACCGAGTTGTTCCACTCAGTCACATCGACAGGGTCGGGCTATATATACCCACGGGCAAAATTTTGGAAATTTTCTCCGAACTCTTTTGCTCGCGCTTAGCCCGCTCTGCCTCCAGGGTCTCCGGATCATCCTCCTCGTCGCCAGTTGCCTCCTGCCGCTGCTCTCCGCCGCCATCAACGGGAATCATCCCCGCCGTTGCCGCCATAGCGAGTTCATCGCCGAACTAGGGTATGAACTTGATCACTGTGCTGTCCTTATCTGATTCCTAGCACATTGTGTTCGCCATGAATCTTGCCACGATTGAAACTATCTTATCCAGTCAAAACACTCCGTAGATTAGAGATGATTTGAAAATTTAGGGTTAGGTTTCCGCTGAAACCATCTCGGACCAACCGAGTTGTGGAACTTGGTACCACCCATTCGGCTCAGGCCATTGCACATGCGATTCTCGATCTGACCGAGAATTGCAAATCTGTGTGACCGAGTTCAGGACTTTGTGAAACCCTAGCAGTCTCGGTGCCACCGAACTGTGACTCGGTCTGACCAAGTTCACTAGTTTAGGTTCCAAAAGCTGCTTCGGTATCATCGAGTTTACAAATCGGTTGATCCAAAATGCTTTCTGAGGAAAACTAAAACTAAGTTTTTGATTCATTCTTTTGCAAAAACCTCTGTATTTTGTGATGCTCATCCACTCTACCTCATCTATAATCTATTCACAGGGTCAGTTGTCAGAGATTGCAATATGTATGATCAAAGTGACAGCCAGAACAAGTCAGAGGAGCAGGTTCACTTGAGTGAGGGCACTAGTCCCTCTAGCAGCTCAGATGATGGCAGCAGGAGCACACCAAGCAATCTGCCAAAGGCTGCCACCAGGGCCAGAAAGAAGAAAACTTCTGAATCTGAGGATGAAGACTATGTGGCAGTTGAGGATGAGGCCACTTCCAGGAAGAAAGTGGTTAAAAAGGAATATAGCACTGCTGCTACCACTAAGCCAGGTATGAAGACCAAAGTACCTGCAAAGAGAATTCCCATGTCTAAAGCCAGAGCCTCTACTCAAGTACCTTTGGAATCTGAACCCAAAGAGGGTGCTACAGAAGGGAAGAAGAGGAAAGAGAGGGTCAAGAAGACCACTGCCAGAGTGCTTGGGAGATCCTCAATCATGAGAGACTCTGAAGAGGAAGAGGAAGAAGATGCTGCACCAGCACCTAAGGCACAGAAACTTATGGGAGATGCCATAAGGTCAGGGGCTGCTTCATCTAAGCCCAAAGAAGCTTCTAAGACAGCTACTCCAAAACCCAAAACTGCACCAAAGAGGAGTACCAGGAACATTCCAGCTCCAGAGAAGAACAAGGCCCCAATGCCTGAAGCTGCAATGGAAGAAGAAGATGATTCTATTGTCTTGAGGAAATTGAAGCCAAAAATTCCAGATCACAATGATGCTCATCCAGTTGCAGAGAACATGAAAGTCAGGAAGGACTCTGGTCTGAGGCTATGGAGGGAGTCAGATCCATATGCCATGAGGAGAAGGACTGCTGTGGACTACAGGTTCCATACAAAGGAACAGCAGGACTTCTATGAGACTATCTTACTTGACAAGAAGCCCATAGTGTGTGACATGAGATGGGTTGATTGGAAATTCATTGAGGAAAATGAGGATCACTTCCCTGGTGTATATGACAGCTTCATGGCTTGTGGAGTTGATGAGTTTGTGGCTCAGAAGCTCACAAAATGGAATGATGAGCTCATCATGCAGTTCTACTCCACAGCTCACTTCTACCCAGATGGAAGGATTGTCTAGATGTCTGAAGGCACTAGGTACCAGTCAATGGTTGCTGAATGGGCTAAGTTGATCAATGCTCTAGAAGAGAGTGAAGATGACTTGGATGTCTATGCCAAGAAGAAGAATGATCACATCTCCATGGCACACATGTACAAGGAGATCCCAGATGCTGCTCTTGAGACACATAAGTTTGGATCTGTACATTACCTTCTGTCAGGATTGCCAACTATCAACTGGATCCTCAGGCACACTCTCTTGCCAAAGTCAGGAGATCACAAGATGATCAGAGGCCATGCAATAAACTTGCTTCACATCTTTGATGTCCCACAGAAGTTCAAAGTCATGAGCCTAATAGTGGAAACCATAAAGAGGACAGCTGCAGATCAGAAGAGGAGTTGTGGGTATGCCCCACAGATCCAGGAGTTGGTTAACTCCAAGATGGGCACTGGCACATATCTGCTGGACAAGGAGCACCTGCCCATCTACCGAGAATTTGAGGACAACACTGTGGTGATGGATGAAAATGAACCATCTTCTGTGCACGCACAAGCCAAGAGGGGGAAGGCAAAGGCTGAAAAGGCTACAAGGATGCCAACTACTGAAGAAGCATCTCAGTATCTTCTGAAGAGCAAGCAAGATCAGCTTGGCTACTTGATTGCCTCCACTCTGAGGATTGAGAAGGGACTGGCCACCCTGACTCAAAACCAAGATAGCTTGGAAAGGATCGTGGAGCAGAAGTTCTATGACTTGGATGTGAAGGTAACTGAGATCCAGTCTGTTGTGGAGCAACTTCAGGATGATATGCAGGAGAGGAAGAGCAAGACAACCACTGATGCATTTGCCAGAGTGCCTAGAGCTCAGAGGTCTGCTGTAGTGTCTGTTCCAGACACCAGAGCCACTTCATCTGCACCAGCTACAGCTTCAGTGCCGCCAGCTCCGGCACCTACTCCATTAGCTCCATCTACATCGACTAAAGCCTTTGTTCTTGGAGTTATATGGACACCACCACATGAAGACCAAGCCTGAGAGACGATTTAGTGCTATGCATTTTCTAGAAACTTTTTGGTAACTTGTTGCCAAAGGGGGAAAAATGTATAGATCATAGGCTTCGAGAGAGAGCGTTGCTTTTTATTCTCTCTTGCTTTGGTGGTTAAACTTTATTTTCTTTGCTTGTTTGAGATACTTTCTGTCCGTGTGATACTTGGATGATCATGTGTGTTTGATCATATGCTACATTAATGCTTGTTGGATGACATTATCATTTTATCCCTATATGATCATTCACTTTTCTTGGTGATGAGTGCATGTATTTAATTATTATCATTTTGAGCGCTCCACCAAGATGTATGTGACATGAAAGAGTAACCCATGAGCCTAATTCTCTGTGCATTTGTAGTCCAAAGCAAATCATAAACTATGCACAAATTTAGAGGGAGCTCTTGCTTTTCGCATACTTCTCAAAGCGACAATGTTTTTCACTCTTATTATCATCTGTCGAAGCTTTGATCTATATGTTGTCATCAATTACCAAAAAGGGGGAGATTGAAAGTGCAACTATCCCTAGGTGGTTTTTGTAATTCCTAACAACATATAGCTCATTGAGCTAATGCTATTCCAAGATTAATATTTCAGGAAAAGCTCAATGCATGGCATGGCATGGATGAGGAAAGTGGACCCCTCAAAATACTAAGGACAAAAAGATTGGCTCAAGCTCAAAGCTCAAGACTCTACATTTTATATTTTAGTGATCCAAGATCACATTGAGTCTATAGGAAAATCCAATACTATCAAGGAGGGATGAGGTGTTGCTTAATGAGGTTCTTGCTTCATAGTGCTTAGTGATATGCTCCAAAACCCTCAACTACCTTCACACATCCACATATGACCTAAACTAAAAGTCAAACTCGGCCCCACCGATTCTTTCTATCCGGCGCCACCGAGTTCAGATGTCATAGCCACTGCCACAAACCCTAGGCCAATCGGTCTCACCGATAGGGATCTCGGTCACACCGAGATGGGGTTGTAATCTCTCTGTTTCCCTTCGTAACGTTTCGGTCCTACCGAGATGAGCGATCGGTCCCACCGAGATTGCAATGTAAACTCTGTGTTTCCCTTTTGTAACATTTCGGTCCCACCAAAATGAGCGATCGGTCCCACCGAGTTTACCTGACCAACTCTCTGGTTAGCTTATTACCAAAATCGGTCCCACCGAGTTTGTGTAATCGGTCACACCGAGAATATGTTATGCCCTAACCCTAACCATATCGGTCCTACCGAGTTGCATCTCAGTCCCACCAAAAATCCTAACGGTCACTAGGTTTGCTAAATCGGTCCTACCGAGTTTCTCAATTCGGTCTCACTGAGATTGGTAAATTTTGTGTAACGGTTAGTTTTTGTGTGGAGGCTATATATACCCCTCCACCCACTCTTCATTCATGGAGAGAGCCATCAGAACATACCTACACTTCCAATACACATTTTCTGAGAGAGAACCACCTACTCATGTGTTGAGACCAAGATATTCCATTCCCACCATATGAATCTTGATCTCTAGCCTTCCCCAAGTTGCTTTCCACTCAAATCTTCTTTCCACCAAATCCATATCCTGTGAGAGAGAGTTGAGTGTTGGGAGACTATCATTTGAAGCACAAGAGCAAGGAGTTCATGATCAACACACCATTTCTTACTTCTTGGAGAGTGGTGTCTCCTAGATTGGCTAGGTGTCACTTGGGAGCCTCCGACAAGATTGTGGAGTTGAACCAAGGAGTTTGTAAGGGCAAGGAGATCGCCTACTTCGTGAAGATCTACCGCTAGTGAGGCAAGTCCTTCGTGGGCGATGGCCATGATGGGATAGACAAGGTTGCTTCTTCGTGGACCCTTCGTGGGTGGAGCCCTCCGTGGACTCGCACAACCCTTACCCTTCGTGGGTTGAAGTCTCGATCAACGTGGATGTACGATAGCACCACCTATCGGAACTACGACAAAAAACATCTGTGTCTCCAATTGTGTTTGAATTCTCCAAACCCTTCCCTTTACATTCTTGCAAGTTGCATGCGTTACTTTCCGCTGCTCATAGACTCTTTGCATGCTTGCTTGAATTGTGTTAAGATTGCTTGACTTGTGCTAAGATAGCTAAAATCTGCCAAAGACTAAAATTGGGAAAAGGATAGATTTTTATTTGGTCAAGTAGTCTAATCACCCCCCTCTAGACATTCGATCCTACACCCGACCATGGTCAGGCATCTGCATAGGAACAATGGAACTGGGTAGTTTCTGTTTCAAGAAGATCACAGTTGTAAATCTATGTATAAGCAAGAGTTTATGAACAACATATATAACAGAAAACAACTCGTACCATAAGTTTCTCTACACAGTTGGACCTGTTCAATGTGTGCACCTGCGGCACACATATCCCATGTGGCCTTCCACCATTGAAACGCCCCACAAGGACCATTGTGGAACTGGTGGAACAAGCAGTCGAGTTCTAGTCAACTTTAGTGCCATCAGTAACAGTCGAGTTCTTATAGAATAACAAACGAGTGGCGTGCTTAACTTTCAAATAACCTACATGTGCCACCAATTATAAGAAATATTAGTTAGAAGTAGCATCTTTGTGAGAGAAGGGAATCACAAATCGTTGCTACTTCTAAAGTCAAATTGTGATTAGTTAGACAGAATAGGTGGATTAAGAAGTAATTGAGGCAACATGCAAGAACCAGATACTAAACTAACATGGATGAACTACCGGAGTGACGTCAGGGTGGAAGATCATAGTGAAGATGAGACCAAGTTCTGCTATTTCCATCAACATTCGTGCGCCAACTTTCAGTGTGTAACACTTGAGAAAGTTTATCCAAGTTCGGCCATAAAAAAGCAGCAATCTTCTTGGTTCATGAACCCAACTCGAAACTTATATCCATCGCTTGTCTTCAATGTGACCATTAAACTAGTGTATTTAGTTATGGCAAGGCCGACCATCTTGAGTATGTGTGTTCTGGCAGAGCAAGGAATGCACTGCAGGAAGAATAACATGAGAACACAATGTATTCGCTATCCAAATCTAGAAATAATTTCCTCTTTCACGTCAGTGTTGACCATGGTACTAGTACCTTTTATCCAAATACAACAATCCAAACTTCCTAATTAGTCGTCAACATGTTCAAAAACCCCGCAAAAAAGTTCAAAAACCCCCACCCTCCCGGATATAAAAGAGGATTCTAAGAACATACTATGCGCATTTGAAAATCCTGTGTTACGATGAGAAGGAACAAGTGTGGCGTATCAGCGAGGGTACAAAAACCTGTAGGGTCCTCGCACTTTGGGCACTACAAATGAAACACACTAGATTTAGTAGGAAGAAAAATGCATCAACGGTGGCGGCTGCCATCCTAGGATTACCCGCGACTAAGGGACTAGGATTTATCAGGGATGGATGAAGAATTCGTACCTGGTTCTCCATGACAAAACCCACACAATCATCAAGAGGGGGTTTTCTCTGAACAAGCAGGCGAGAGAGAAGGGGATTCAGGCCTAGTGAAACATTGCTCCTTCGTCTGTCCACCTTACTGCTACTGCTGGAAAGGTGGGGTTTTTTGTGATTTGACGGCTCATTGGGAATTACTGCGGCGCCACGACCAGGGTGTGCACTACAAAAAATACACTTACATGGTGATATGTGGTTGTCACAGTAGGTCACATTTTCTATCATGCATGTACATCCATGACGATTTTATCACAGAATCAAGATAGTCATACTTGTGCTATCGTATAAGTGTTCCATGACATTACCAAAATTATCATCACGGAAGTGTCCACTTCCATGACGATAAATGCCGCATCATGGAAGTTCTTTCATCAAGGGTAACCGACATGTGATACCCACTATAACGGGTCACCGTTAAGCTATCGGGTTTCGGTTTGGATCTGATAACCTGTTAACAGCCCAGACCAATTGCGATTTTCCATGTGTAAAATTCTCATTTGCCGATGATCCACATGTCAGCTCTGCATTGGGACAGATGTCAACCGTCCATTGGACAAGAATCGCCAATGAAACATTGACACGTGGGACGGACCAATAGAGGCCCATATAGGTTTAAAAGCTAGCCTAGGAACAGGCCCACAAGATTTTGCGAGTTCTAATGGGCCGACCAGTTCACAGCCTAACATTTTCTGGACCAAATTATGGCCCACATCAGATAGGGCTGTTAAAGGACTGTAATATTCTGGGCCAGTTTACGGCACATATCAGATCCAGCCTGTTAACAACCTAAAATAGCTTGGGCCAAATTACGGTCCATACCTGATCCGGCCCGTTAACTAACTTTCATTTCTTGGGCCAAATTACGACCCATAACAGATACGGCCCTTTAACAACTACTGTTCCATCGGTCCCATTGGGGGCCTAATTTGCTCTTCGTCCTCTTAATGGCCCGTTTAACAGTTCGTCCCGATATTAGTTTCGGCCTGTCAGCAGCCCTGTCTACATATGGGCCTCTTTCGACCTGGTTTCACTTTAGGCCATTTAAAGGCCCAAGTTGCACCTGGGCCTAATTCTGGTCTCTAGTTACTTTCGGCCTCTTAACATCCCGTAGTCTTCGTGGATACATTCTAGCCCAAACTGCCTATCGGTCCGTTAAACGCCCTTGAGAGTGTTGGGCCTAATCTTGGCCCTTTATACATCTGGCCTGCTTCCCGCCCGCCATGTAATTGGGTCAGCCAAGGCCCAAAAACATTTCAGCGTGTTAATGGCCCATCACACAAATGGGCCAATAATGGGCCGATGTATATTACGGCATGTTGTCGGCCCGTGATTTGTTTGCCACAATTAAGGCCCAATCTAGTTCTCAACCTGTTAAAAGCCTGTTTAATTTTCCGGCCCAATTAAGGCAAGAGGTTTACTCATCCTTTTAAAGGCCCAAAACTAATAGTGGGCCAGATTAAGACTAGACCTAACTAATGGCCCAAGATGATTGTAGGCCCACGGTTCGGCCCGTACTAGCGATTGGCGACCGGCCAGTTTTAGTACTGAAATTATTCTTTTATAAACCTAACCTATTGGCTCATTGCGCTCCGATCGAAGATTATGACTTTTTCTTAGAGCGACGATAGCATAAACAACAAATAAATTACAACATCGTGACGAAGAATAAACCTAGACTATACAACAAAGAAATTACAGCATATTACATCCCGTGGACATCAAAGTTTGCCGCCAGAGATAATAAAGGGCAACCAGCCAACAGATTCCATAAACTGGGCAGGTCACCACCAGTGGAAGTAAAAGTTCGACAAAATAATAGACAGAACCAACAGCACTTCAACACACTTCAAGAAAGGTTAGCCTAGCCAAGGAGCTGCAGCGCAAGCAGCTTAGCAACCTGATGATACTGTGCTTGTTTGACGCTAATAGCCACCAACTTAAGCTGCATAACATTAATAGACGTCTTGTACTTATGGTTAATCTTGCATAGAGATTGGAGTTCTAGTCGGATTTGAGCGGAAGCATGTCTTTTTGCTTGAATTTCAGACTGAAGAAGTCGAACAGATTCAGGCGGCGACTTCATCGAGCTGTGTCACTGAGTAAGTTCGACACTACATCAAGACATGACTTTGTGGTTGTATCCCTACCCTCAAGATGTGTTGCCTTCTTATCTGGAATATATGTTAGAGGGACAAACAATGGGTTCATCTCACTATCATTATGGTAGTTCTTCCTAGCATCAATGCTGTCACCCTGAAAGAGAAACAAGTAGGTAGATAACATGTTTTGCACGTATAAGCATAAGCTCTATCAATTTATCTCATTTCTTTGCCAGAAATAAAGAAACACGGTTCAAAATAGCATTAACATAATAGGCATTATTCATAGTTAAGACGGCAGGAAATGGCATTGTGCAGGAGCGGCCAGCTTCACCATACCACTAAATTACAGATCAAGAACGCAAGCATACATGTAGTGCTAAACAACGTATAAGCATGAATGGTGAGTGTACTGTCAATTTATACCATTTCAGATTGGTAAATAAATAGACATGATTTAAATAACATTAATATAATATGGCATTGTTCATAGTTGAGACATAGCAGGATATGACATTGTGCTGGAGTTGGTAGTTTCACTACACCACTGGATTACAGATCAAGAACACGAGCATACACACAGTGCTAAAGAAGATAACTTGCTATGTTTAGTTTAATTTACATGGTATGAATAAGGAACTAGGTTGTACAACTAAAGACTGAAATTGAGCAGGACAAACTTATGTTTATGTACTTATTCGTTATAAACTTTGAACAAGCAATTTGATGCAGATAACAAAAATAAACAGCATTTGCACTCATAGCTATCCAAATATACACAAGAAAGTTTGAAGGCTTGAGAAGGACAAACTTACATTAGGAGTGAAGATCGACTCTATAAAACCCTTGTCCATACTGATGGGGGGGGCAATTCAAGAAGTTTACCGCACACTCTTCTTCAAGAGCATTGCCTTTATTCTACATTTTGTTAAGAGTAAATATAGATGCGAAAATATAGGAACAAATGGCGATTATTTAACCTAAGGTGCAGAGTCCAAATGTAAATACAACATACATGCAAAAAGCACTGACAAGAGCAATGCAGAGCTAAACTTCTTCGGTAACATTGGTTTTATTCAATATTTTGGCAAAAGTAAATGTAGATCTGATGTGTAGAAAATGGAGGGCAAGGGAAAATAAGTTGCAAGGTGTACATGAATAACTAGCTGACAATATAAGTACAGTGATGAAGGACAACAGATATTATAAGAACAATGCAGAACTAAATGTCTTCATAAGCATTGGGTTTATTCTACATTAAAGTAAGCGTTAATATATATATATCTGTTAATTTGGAGTGAACAGTGTATAAGCAAGCTATAATGCACAATGATGTCACATAATCCACCAGGTATGGATGTAAGTACAACAATAGAACAATAGGTACTCATAAGAGCAAAGCAGTGACCAACATAGTTGCGATATCCTAGGTTTTGCGGCGCTGGTTCTATCGCCAATATACATGGGGTGCTATCTGATTTCTCTGGTAGCACCACCTTTTTCAAGCACTTTGCTTGTACTCCTTTAGGTTCTGCAATCACCCTCTTTCTTGTGGATGTCTCAAACACAAGAACAACATTTGAATGGAAAAACATGGTATGACGACAAGTGGAATAGGTATTGATAATGGATGGGCATGGCATCTTCACATATATCATGAGTAAACTAAGCAGATGGCGGTGCAACGAAGCAAAAGAAATGCAGGACACCTTATGCAAGATATGTGCAACCAACAAAACCTTGCCAAATTAGAACAGGCGCCTTATTGGGTGAACAGGATAGGCCATCTGCCTTTGAATCCTTGAGCTCAGAATAGTCATTAGGATCATACTTTGAATACAAATCTATAGGTTGGGAGCATGTGGGTTTCATTGCATCCACAATGGACCTCAATCCCTTGATGCCAAGTTTGTTACCCATTGAAATGTTCCACAATATTCTTCTGGTGTGCGCATTCTTATATTCATTGTGATTACGTACAATATCTGAAAAGCATGAAAGCATAAATAGTAGTGAGATTATCTTTGTAATGCAGAGGATATTGGGCTCCCCGTAAACCCTTATGTGCTATCACTGGATTCTGATGAGAGAGCCCATGTGTGATGTAATATGGTGAGTAGATTAATATAATCTGGCACAACTAAACAAAAAATAGGCTCCCTGTTGGGAGCTCCAGATGTAAGGGTAGTTGGCAGATGATAGGTTCATAATATACCATATAGAAAGTTTATTGCCAAACCATGATAACGAGAGCGCACAGCCACTAGGCAGATCATAGTGTAGATAATAGGGGTACACCATAACCACCATAAATAAATCGGGAAAGTGGATCTGGCTGGAAAATACAGGGTTTTGCCGCTACTAATATGCAGCCTATCGATCACCTACAGGCCACCTCTATTCACCTGAAGGCGCACAACTGTTACTATCAGTCTAGTCTATCAAAGACCATGCGGCTCCCACCATTTTCGAGATATTATGGTAGACCAACTTGAAGTGCAAAATCATGTAGCAGAACCGGCCCAATAGAGTTGTCGACTGCAGATGTCCCCGATCCCCTTCCCGACAAGGAACATACTGTACTTACTAATCCCAAACATAGTTCAAGTTCTACCAGAACATTAGTCACAAGCTTTAGCTCCAAAGAGAGCCATCAAGTGGGCTAACTTCTCATCCTTTTCTTGAGACTTCTTACGCAATAGCTCATATTCCTTGTCACCTGTAGCTTCAAATTGTCCCGATTTCCCCTTGATTGCCACCAATTCTTCTTGCATCGCTTTAGTTTAAAGTTCTGACCTCTCCAGCTTCTGCTCAAGGTCACACACATGAGCAGCCTCAGCAACACTTGCTTTGCTGGACTTGTTCCTAGATGACTGGAGCCCAATATTCCTCGGGAATGTGCTTTGCTTGACTTCGTCCTTGAGCACTTTATCGACAATTTCAGCGGCAAACTTTGGCTCTTCACCTTCTCGTACTGGCATGTCATTCCTTCTTTCCATCTCAAGCTAGCATATGGAGGATTGCACATTAGTAGCTGAATAGATCAATTTCACATTTTCCAAAAATATTAGCAAGCAAGAGAGCATTAGAGAAATCAAACAGGACAGCCACCGAACAAGCACACAAAATGAATTATTTGAAGTAAGTGTACGTAATAAGATGGTCTGAAATAATATTTCTCTTAAACTCAAACAAAAGAAAATGATGACTAGTAACTTGAAACAATTATTTGAATCTGCACGTAGATATTATCAATACATTGTTTAAATACTAACACAACTCTAATATTGATTATAACAAGTCTACAAGTGGTTGGCAATTACTATTGTGCATAATACACGAGGGTTTTTAGCCCTGTCATGCTATTCATGGTTATGTGATCGGCGCGGAACTCGACAAAGAAGTGATCTAGATACATGTTGAGGATAATTTATTTACACTCAAGTTTGATTGCCTAAGCAATTGGAACAAGGCGATGATCATGGGACCCTGGAATAAAAACGGAGCTACTTATGGAAGAATATGATGGTTTCATTAACCATAGAATGGTGGTTCTGGATAAGATGGCGGTATGGTCACATGTGCACAAATTTCTAGACATCTTTCCAAGTGAGCTGATCATCAAAGGCCACAACATTCAGATCAATTTTCATCATATCATAAAAAATGCAACAAATAGCTACAACAAGTTTTGATATCTTTATTGACAAGTACAAACCAAACCAATCTTGGGCTCTAGCATCAGCAGGAAAGCATGGAACATACAGCAGCAGCAGCAAATCATGGAACATATAGCAGCAACAAAGCATAAAACCTTAGGCTCTAGTAGCAGTAGGAGTGACTTACTATAGTATTCTTAGCTGGCTCCAAAAACCCGAACTTCTTTCTATTGTGGGTGGACTTGAACAAGTCAATCGCAGACAGCTCTTCACCCATATGTTCTTCTTTCTGAAATGTTTTTCAACAAAAATCAAAATGTTATTCGACAAGAATAAAAAAATTTATTTAACAAGAATAAAAAATATCATTCAATGAGAATCAAACATTAAGCTCTCCAGACAAAATTTAATTACGGTGGCAAAAATGTGTGGTATGTAGTGCCTGGAACCAAAGTGAGAAAACCTGACTGAAATGAGTTGAGTTGTGATTGAGAATCCCTATAGGCTCATTAGATATGTGCAACAACCTGCTTTTATAGACTAAATTATTTAGCACTCAGTTCTTATGCATGCAGATGATTGTTGTGTGATATTCTTATTTCCTTAAATTATATACATTTAATTGCATGTACCACTGCATGACATCCTTACATTATACTTTTGTTTGTGATCCCCTTTTTCGTTCTTGGAGCTCTTTGTAGTTTACTTAACATTGTTATGTCAGAACATTATATCTTTACATAGCATATATTAGTGTTCAGAATGATTCCTTATTTCACCTTTCCATTGCTTTTAAATGCTTATAACATATCTGCATTCTCATTTGGGAGCAATGAGATGCGTTCTTGTTAGATTGTTAGATTAAGCTAGAAATGGACATATCATTTCTAATGAAAATGTGTGCTCATATTCATTTTTAGTGGGTATATCATAACTTCACATGACTAGAAAAGTTGCACCTGCTAAAATTCTTGTTGTTTACACTATGGAGTGATACGTCTCCAATGTAACTTTAATTTTTGATTGTTTGATGCTATTATAGTATCAATCTTGGATGTTTTCTATGCAATTATATGCAATATTGTATCTTTTTTGGGACTAACCTATTAACTTAGTGCCAAGTGCCAGTTGTTTTTTTTCCTGTTTTTGGTTTTCCAGGAAATTAGTACCAAACAAAGTCCAAATGCCACAAAACTTTTTGACAATTTTTTCTGGACATAAGAGACCCTGGAACCTTCGGGAGGAGGCCAGAAGGCGAAGGAGTAGGCCACAAGGCACTTGTGCGCGCCCAGGGGGCAGGCGCGCCCAAGTACCTTGTGGGCCCCTCATTCCTCCGTTTGACCTAATTCCAACTTTATTAATTCTCTAAAATCGGGAAACCAACAAAGAGCCACCCAAAATACTTTTTTGCCGCCGCATGCCTCTGTTCTTGTGAGATCCCATCTGGAGTTCTTTTTTGGTACTCTACCGAAGGGTGGAATCGGTCACGGAGGGCCTCTACATCAACCTCGCTGCCCTTTCGATTATGTGTTAGTAGCTTATCACAGACCTACGGGTCCATAGCTAGTACCTAGATGACTGCTTCTCTCTCTTTGATGTTCAATGCAATGTTCTCCTCGATGTTCTCGGAGATCTATTCGATGTAATCTTCTTTTGTAGTGTGTTTGTTGGGATCCGATGAATTGTGGGTTTATGATCAAGTTATCTATGAATATTATTTGAGTCTTCTCTAAACACTTTTATGCATGATTATTATAGCTTTGTATTTCTCTCTGATCTGTTTGGTTTGGCCAACTAGATTGATTTATCTTGCGATGCGAGAGGTGCTTTGTAATGGGTTCACTCTTGTAGTGCTCTATATCCCAGTGACAAAGTAGGGGACAGGACACATATTTGTATTGTTGTCGTTATGGGGAAAACGATGGGGTTTATTCATAGTGATTGGATTTACTTTGTCTACATCATGTCATCTTGGTTAAGGCATTACTCCGTTCTTTATGAACTTAATACTCTAGATGCATGCTGGATAGTGGTCGATGTGTGGAGTAATAGTACTAGATGCAGGTAGGAGTCGGTTTACTTGTCTCATACATGATGCCTATACACATCATCATTGCCTTGGATATCGTCATAACTATGCGCTTTTCTATTAATTGTCCAATAGTAATTTGTTTACCCACCATATGCTTTTTGTTCGAGAGACAAGCCTCTAGTGAAAACTATGACCCCGGGTCTATCTTTATCATATATTTAAAATCCAAAAATACCTTCCTGCAATTTATTTACCATTATTTTATTTTGTGTTTTTGTTTATCTATCTATCACTACAAGATTTGATCCTTGCAATTAACCGCCAAGGGGTTGACAACCCCTTGTTTGCGTTGGGTGCAAGTATTTGTTATTTTGTGTGTAGGTGTTGTTCACAAGGTCTTTTGTGGTTCTCCTACTGTTTTGATAACCTTGGTTCTTAACTGAGGGAAACACTTATCTCTACTATACTGCACCATCCTCTCCTCTTTGAGGAAATCCCAATGCAGCTCACAAGTAGCATGGACTTATTAATCATGACTTTCCATTTGTGTAAAAGATTTGGTTTCAAGTAGGGGTAAGAAGATCAAGTTTGTTGTAAGTTTCAGCCGAAAAAAGAGCATGGTTGTCGATGGATCTACCATCCGTTTACCATTTGGAAATGCAAAGCTTAAGTATAGCACAACAAGAGATAAGGTATCTCTCTCTCTCTCTCGCTCTCCATGTGCATCTTATGCCAATTCTACATAGAGGCATGGTGTAGTATATAACTTACTTTTAACTCTAGACCATCTAGTTGAACTATATGATGATCTTGTTCTTGAAGATTATCATGAAGAGGAACATGATCATCTTCTTGTACTTGGACTAAGGGCATTGGTTGAGCAATAGGAGCTTAAGGTGGTATGGGTGTTGAAGTAGTTTGGTGATGTGTGAAGCTTCCATCTTCTTCTTCATCATCATGAGGTTCTTGTTCCATTGGAAGAAGTGCCCCACCACCCGTGGTCAGAATATCTTGAGAAGAATCTTATTCACCTACATCACTTAGATTAACTTGCTCCCCATGGGGGCAATTAAATTCATCAAACACCACGTCACAAGTTTCTACAACACATCCATTGGATTTGTTGTAGACTCTATAGGCGTGAGTGTTTGGTCGATAGCCAACAAAATATGCCCTCAATTGTTTTGGATTGAAGTTAACCGTTCCCTTTTGTCGAGGATGAAACATTTGCACCCAAATACTCGAAGGTACTTGACATTTGGCTTGTTCCTATTTAAGAGCTCATATGGAGTCTTTTCCAATATTGTGCAGAGAAAGGGCCGGTTTGATGCATGGCATGCAGCGTTGTCGACGTTTTGGGAACGGGGGTCCCCAGACTTGCCTGCCTACGACCCGCGGCGTGGCTCTGCAAGCGGGCCCATACGGCCCATCTTCACCAGCAAGGACTCAAGACCCTCGCGAGGGGCTAAGCCTCTTGAGGCGAACGACACAAGACCTCCTCGGGAGCGGCCTCACCAGGCTAGCTCGCGAGGGGCGGAGAGACCAAGGCAAGACAAACCTCACGAGTTTCTAGTGACGTGAGCCATGACAACCAAGGCCAGGCGGGTGCCAGGCGAGCGCCAGCGCGCACAGTGTCCTTGCTTCCACTTTGGTGCTAGGGAGGCAAGCGCAGACGAAGAGTACCAGGGCGTCAAGCAAAGGTTTCCATATCGGTGTAACGAGACCATGACCAGTAGGACGGCAGGACGGAGGTCACCATGGAGCCCAAGGCGGCGCCACCACCAGAGCCTTTGGCAGGCGAAGACTACTTTTGTCAGGATAAGATGTACTAGTTGTCCCCTTTCAAATTGGTCGTTGTTGGCTCCCTTCCTGCTCAATATTTGGGTAGAGGACCAGGGCCACTATAAATAGGACTAGCCACCACGTTAGAGGAAGGAGGAATCCTGACAACCACAAGTTCACCAAAGCACAAGAACACCTCACCTCAGGAGGCTATTCTTCCCCTTGTACTGTTTATCCTTAGCCCAAGAGGCAATCCACCACCACCACACTGGAGTAGGGTATTACACCACAACGGTGGCCCGAACCAGTATACATCTTGTGTCTCGTGTGTTGTGAGTTTGTTTGCCTAGCCTAGAGATCGCGAAGTGTTTGAGGGCGTGGTCAGTGAGGGAGAGATCTTCACGCGCACCCCAGTGTTCAAACCTTAAGGGTTTTGCCGGAACATGAAATCTAACATTTGGCGCGCCAGGTAGGGGTGCGCCGAAGCTTTCCTTCCATCACTCCGCATTCCACCGCTTCTTCGCAACCATGTCGGACGCTCGTCACGCCCGAGCTGAGCGCCGGGCCGCCCTCGCTGCCCGCGTCGCCCAGACGGCTCCTGTCGGCGCGCCTCCCCATCGTTCTCTGTCACCCGCCGCCAATGCCGCCACCGGCCCGGTGGGGAACGAGCAGAAAGCATCCTCGTTGCACCCCTCGGTGCGGCGGGATGGCCGCACCACCACTCCATCGCTGACCCACGCCGGTTCCTCATCTCATGCTCATCATGCTCCCACGGACGCGCGGGCCGCGCTACTCATGGCGCGCGAGCTCCTGCGTTACCGCCCAGTCGACAACCTCTACGAGGACTGGCTGGACCGCATCGCCGAGCTCGTCAGCACCACAGGGGCTCCCCTGCACCGTCCCTCTCGCTGCTTTGTCCACTGCCAGCCACGGGCGACGTAGCTCACGCAGCACCTCCACCACCCCTACACCAAGACAGCACCAAGGCGCGCGGCTCTGCGGCGCGACCCGCCGCGCCAAGCGCCCGTGCGTGAAGAAATAAGCTGTCTAGAAGTTCCTCGACCACAAGAGAACGCTCCACCGCTCCCCGCACCACCGCGTCAGGATTGCTTGTCGCGGCAGGGCCATGCGCCGCTTGCCGTGGTGGCGCACGGGTGCCAAGACCAGGCTCCACCTCCACGGCGGGCCCTGGTGACCACGGCCGGCTACCGCACCTTCACCCCCGAGCTAGGTAGCGTCGCCTGGCCGGGGAAGTTCAAGCCGGATCTGCCTCCACTACGACAGCACCCGCAACACTGCAGAGTTCTTGCAGCTCTACGAGCTGAGCATCGAGGCGGCCAACGACGACGAGAAAGTCATGGCAAACTGGTTCCCTATGGCTCTCAAGGATGGCACATGCTCGTGGCTCCTGAACCTGCCTCCAGGCTCCATCTCTTCCTGGAACGAGATGCACGACCGCTTCATCGCCAACTTCCAGGGCACTCGCGACCGCCCTCCGGCCGCGGGTGACCTGCGCCGCGTCAAGCAGCAACCAAGAGAGACCCTCCAGAAGTACATCCAATGCTTCAACAACATCCGCCTCAAGATCCCCAAGGTGACGGATGAGGCCATCATCTCGATGTTCTCTGATGGCGTCCGCGACATCAAGATGAAGGAGCAGCTAGCCATCCATGAGGAGTTGTGCACATCCCTGGAGCTGTTCAACCTGTCGACAAAGTGCGCAAGGGCTAAGGAAGGGTGCCTTTCCCTCATCGAGCTCCCAGCTGCCGACCCGGAGGAGAAGAAATCCAAGGCCAAGGACATGAAGTGCAAGGGAGTCGCCATGCTCGTGACGGAGCCGGACACGAAGCGCGGTAGGGACCAGCCTGAGTCATCCAAGGGCAGCCGACCGTTCTGCGCCTTCCACAACATGCACAGCCACAACACCAATGATTGTCAAGAGCTCAGGGCCATTCGCGATGGATGCTTCGGTCGACGCCCCGAGCGCAACGACCGAGGCTACGGCCGAGGAGGAGGACGTGGCAGAGGATGCTGGGACGACCATGGCCCATGCCAGGAGTGGCGCGACCTACCTCGTGAGGACCACTGGCAACATCAGCCTCGCGAGGGTGCCTGGAGGGATCAGCCTCGCGAGGATCGCCCTCAGGGCAACCCCGGTCTTCCTCCGCTACCGCCACCACCAAGAAGGAACGACGACCACCACCAAGACGAGGGGGCTGGGGGCTTCCAGGAGCCGCATGCTATCGCTTGCATCTTGGCGGAGCTCAAGCCCTAGCCTCATAGCGTATCTTCAAGCAGTTTGCTTGCGAGGTGAACGTGGTCCTCCCCAAGCTCGAGGCCACTCACCCGCTCAGGTGGTCCAAGTGTGCCATCGCTTTCAGTTCGGCAGATTGGCTCAAGTGCGCGGCTACCGCTGGCGCTCTCCCAATGCTTTGTTCGCCCGTCATCAGCAACGTGCAAGTCACCAAGACCCTCATCGACGGCGGCGCAGGGCTCAACGTCCTGTCCGTCAAGACGTTCGACAACCTTCAAGTGCCCTACGATCAGCTTCAGCCTACCAAGCCTTTCTCGAGAGTGACTGACGGCTCCACCACCCCGATAGGTCAGGTCCGCCTCCCAGTCACCTTCGGAGAACGCAACAACTAACGCACCGAGCTCATCGACTTCGACGTCGCCCACATCCATCTGCCGTACAATGCCATCCTCGGGTATCCAGCCCTGGCCAAGTTCATGGCAGTGACGCAGCATGGCTACAACGTCCTCAAGATGCCAGGGAGTGGTGGGATCATCACAGTCCCCTGCGAAGAAAGAGACGCGATGTACTCCCTTGAACGCACCTTCCAAGCAGCGTCAATCGAAGACCTCGATAACAAGGCAGCTCGGTACCCTCCTGAGGTCGTCCCCAAGAAGAAGAAGCAGCTACTCCATGTCAGACCTCGGGAGGGCAGCGCTGCAGGTGGTACCTCATCAGGATCAGTGCCCGCACCTGGGGCGCCTCCCTCTATCGCATAGGAAGGCGCGCCCGACGCCCTCCTTGGGCAGGGCTCGGGGGCTCTCTTCTGGAGGGCCTCGGACCTTGCCAACATCGCGAGGGAGGCGCTCGGGCACCACTTGGAGGCGTGCTTCGCGGCATGTCTTCCTCAGGAGGACACTATGCAAGGAGCGCCCGACGCTCAGGAGTTCATCATCAAGGTATCTCAGGAGCTTCAGGAAGCAAGAGCAGTACACGGCGACTGCGGCCCACCTGTCGTTGCTCCCCACCCTGGCGAGGGTGGTGAGCTGCGCGTCTGCATCGACATACAAGGGCTCAACCAAGCCGCATCTCAGGAGCGCTTCTTGCCTTCGTGTGTTGGGCGCTGCGAAGGTCCACCTCACAGCTACGTTCGCATGCCATTCGGCCTGCCGAGCGTGGCTGCTGCCTTCCAACACAACCTGCGGAGCGTCATGGTGGGCCAGGAGGCCAGACACCACGCAGTCCTCGCGGAGATGGCGACGGTCCTCAAGGAACCGCCTGGACCTCCAGAGCCTCTCGAGGCTCAGGGCCCTGATGGCTCGTGAGGAGCAACCCCTTCGCCGCTTACCTTCAGCTGCCTCAACACCCCTTCATCAACGGAACAAGGTGACACTTTCCAAGTTTATTTAGCTGGGAGCACCCCTAGGGCTGCTTCATTCCCAGGCCGTGTGGGTCCATCCCAATGGCATGTATCCCTTCTTGTTTATGTCTTTAGCTTACCTTGTTGGGGGCGCCCCTCGGGCTGCATCATCCCCAAGCCGCTCGGGCCGGACCCAGTGGCACGCTTCGTTCATGCATTTACCTGAGCTAGTTTGCCTTCCATGCTTAATCTATCTAAGACTATCACATGCTTGGTTGTCGCCCACCGTGGGAGCCGCACGCTGGTCATCTTTCTTCAGGACCCGTCACATGAGAGGGTTAGGCACGGCGTCTGTGCTTGGGCCCGTCCTTGCAGCGTCGATAAATCGAACGACTGAGCTCTGTCTGGCGGGCCTTCCACGTTCACGTCACCTCCTGGGGCCGTTGGTGCTTGGCTTTCTCATGCGATAACCTCAGGAGATTCGTTCAGTGTAGGTTGTCTAACCACCTCGCAAGACCAACACAGCGAACCAGAATCAACACCAGGCGCAACCGCCTTGAGGTAGGGCCTCGTGAGTCCCGCGCTGGTTCACGGGTGCCTAGATACACCTCCTCTAGCCCTCCCGTGCAAGCCATGTGTCAGGGCGGGGTTGTACACGCCCCGGGGGCTCTCCGCAGTAGGGAGTCCCCTCCCACAAGCCGGCAACAGACGGGCGATCACCGTGGCAATTTGTTCCCCTCCTCGCGCTAACCTGCAGGAACTTCCTAAGGACTACAGCGGGTGGTACCGCAGACTCTCTCTCTTCTCCCATTTGATTCGCTTGCGCGTTAAAAGGGGGCTCTTGAGCATCGCGACTCAGGAGCTCTTACTGGCTCTCCAGCCCTCACCCTTGGCCTTGACAACGACATCGCGACCTGGCATACCAGCGGCGGCTGAGATCGCTCGAGGGCCAGGACCTGAGGATGTAGAGCACTCAGGAGAGCATGGAGAAGAGGGGGGAGGCTCACACGGGCCTAACCTAGCTACCCATTAGCGGCCGACGCTCAAGTCTGGCGCAACACGAGGAACCAGCTCCGGAATGCCAAGATATGTCCTGTACCTGGACCGACCCAACGCTACGGCATAAGATCCTCGCCTTTTCGCTGCCGTGCTGCGGCAATGTCGCCTCCCTTTCCCATCCTCAGGTAGCTGCTTGCACGCTAAAGGGGACGTCTTGAGCATCGCGCCTCAGGAGCTCTTACTGGACCTCGGGCCGCTCACCTCCTGGCCTTGACCACGGCATCACGATCTGGCATACCAGCGACGGCTGAAGCCTGCCTGGGGATCGGGACCTGTCGGCGTAGAGCACCAAGCTGCTGCGGGGTTGGAAAGGGGAGACCTAGCCTCAGGAGGACATGCGTTCGCAAATTTTCATTATAAGGACGGTATGAACAAAGGGCATTACAAACGCTTTGCGCGCCCCCGCGGGGTCCGTTTCGATTCCTCGCAGGGAACAAAAGGAAAGGAATCCCTAAGAGCTCTATCTACACGCACCGGACGTCGTCGACGCCATCATCAACAGTGGGCCACGAGGGGCCGGCGCCAACCCCATCCAGATCAACGGCGGCGGCGGCCAGACGCGGTGATCTTGCTCCGGGCCCGACGAGAGCTCGAGGGCACGTAGCTATCGTCGCTCGTCTCCGGAGACCCCACGAGCTCGGGAGAGTCGCTAGACCACCAGGAGTCGCTGCTGTCGCTGCGCCGTCCTGGCAACCTCCTTCGGGGCAGTACTCCAAGTGGCAGCCTTCCTCATCGAAGACCTTGAAGAACAGCATGGAGGCGCCGTCATACTCGAAGTGGATGGCAAGGGTGTTGTTCACACGGCAGGCTCAGGCGATCTCGCCCCAGCCTCGAGTCATGAAGATCCTCCCGGAGGCGGCGACCTCAACTTCCGCTCCAGTCGCCGGGGCGTCGCAGTTGGCGTGCTGCAGCCAAAGCTCGAGAGGGCCTCTCGATGGCATCTCGGCGGTGAAGAACTGAGGAAGGCGAATCCAAGTGCTCGGGGGCATCGCCGCCCACAACACGAACTCGCACGAGGAGTCCGCAGTGTGGACCCCTAGGGCGACGGCGTGCGCCTCCACGGCACGGTAGCCACGGCCCTGGCGCATGCAGCGGCACTCATCACTCCTTCCTCCAGAATCATCGGCGTGAGCATACAAGGGCAGTGAGTACCCAGGAGGCGGCCTTTTGTACCATGGCCGTGACACCACCAGCCTCACGACCATCTCGCGACGATGGGGCCTCCTCTTCTTCGTCGGGAGCCGCTCGGGCTCGTTGAGGGGAGGCTTGCCCTTCTCCGCGGCCGAGAACCTCCGAATCGGCGCCATGACTGCACCAGCAAGGAGTGGAGCAAGGAAGGAGAAGAAGCGGGAGAGGCAGAGGAGAGACCGGTGATGGGGGCTCCGCCCCCACCTCCCATTCATAGTTAGGGGGAGGCCAACTGATGTCTACTACACAACCTTCTTCTTGTAGACGTTGTTGGGCCTTCAAGTGCAGAGATTTGTAGGACAGTAGCAAATTTCCCTCAAGTGGATGACCTAAGGTTTATCAATCCGTAGGAGGCCTAGGATGAAGATGGTCTCTCTCAAGCAACCCTGCAACCAAATAACAAAGAGTCTCTTGTGTCCCCAACACACCCAATACAACAGTAAATTGTATAGGTGCAATAGTTCAGCGAAGAGATGGTGATACAAGCGGTATATGGATAGTAGATAAAGGTTTTTGTAATCTGAAAATATAAAAACAGCAAGGTAACTAATGGTAAAAGTGAGCACAAACGGTATTCCAATGATAGTAAACAAGGCCTAGGGTTCATACTTTCACTAGTGCAAGTTCTCCCAACAATAATAACATAATTGGATCACATAACTATCCTTTAACATGCAACAAAGATTCACTCCAAAGTCACTAATAGCGGAGAACAAACGAAGAGATTATGGTAGGGTACGAAACCACCTCAAAGTTATTCTTTCCAATCAATCCGTTGGGCTATTCCTATAAGTGTCACAAACAGCCCTAGAGTTCGTACTAGAATAATACCTTAAGACAAAAATCAACCATAACCCTAATGTCACCTAGATACTCCAATGTCACCTCAAGTATCTGTGGGTATGATTATACGATATGCATCACACAATCTTAGATTCATCTATTCAACCAACACATAGAACCTCAAAGAGTGCCCCAAAGTTTCTACCAGAGAATCATGATGAAAACGTGTGCCAACCCCTATGCATAGGTTCATGGGCGGAACCCGCAAGTTGATCACCAAAACATACATCAAGTGAATCACGTGGTATCCCATTGTCACCACAGATACGCACGACAAGACATACATCAAGTGTTCTCAAATCTTTAAAGACTCAATCCGATAAGATTACTTGAAGGGGAAAACTCTATCCATTACAAGAGAGTAGATGGGGAGGAGAAACATAAGATCCAACTATGATAGCAAAGCTCGCGATACATCAAGATCGTATCACCTCACGAACACAAGAGAGAGAGAGAGAGATCAAACACATAGCTACGGGTACATTCCCTCAGCCCCGAGGGAGAACTACTCCCTCCTCGTCATGGAGCTTCGGGATGATGAAGATGGCCACCGGGGAGGGATTCCCCCTCCGGCAGGGTGCCGGAACGGGTCTAGATTGGTTTTCGGTGGCTACGGAGGCTTCTGGCGGCGGAACTCCCGATCTATTGTCCGTTTTGGAAGTTTTAGGGTATGTGAGTATATGTGCAGGAAGTACGTCGGTGGAGCTTCGGGGGCCCCACGAGGCAGGGGGCGCACCCTAGGAGGGGGGTGCGCCCCCCACCCTCGTGAGCACCTCCATTGGCTCCTGACGTGGGGTCCAAGTCCATCTGGTACCTTTCCTTCCAAAAATAACTTCTCCAGTTCATTTCGTTCCATTTCGACTCCGTTTGATATTCCTTTTCTACGAAACACTGAAATAGGCAAAAAACAGCAATTATGGGCTGGGCCTCCGGTTAATAGGTTAGTCCCAAAAATAATATAAAAGTGGATAATAAAGCCCAATATTACCCAAAACAGTAGATAACATAGCATGGAGCAATCAAAAATTATAGATACGTTGGAGACGTATCAAGCATCCCCAAGCTTAATTCCTGCTCGTCCTCAAGTAGGTAAATGATAAAAATAGAATTTTTGATGCGGAGTGCTACTTGGCATAATTTCAATGTAATTCTTCTTAATTGTGGCATGAATATTCAGATCCGAAAGATTCAAGATAAAAGTTCATATTGACATAAAAATAATAATACTTCAAGCATACTAACTAAGCAATTATGTCATCTCAAAAGAACATGGCCAAAGAAAGTTCATCCCTACAAAATCATATAGTTTAGTCATGCTCCATTTTCGTCGCACAAGAATGCTCTCATCATGCACAACCCCGATGACAAGCCAAGCAATTGTTTCATACTTCAGTAATCTCAAACCTATAAACTTTCATGCAATACATGAGCGCGAGCCATGGATATAGCACTATCGGTGGAATAGAATAATGAGGGGGTTATGTGGAGAAGACAAAAAGGAGAAAGTCTCACATCAACGAGGCTAATCAATGGGCTATGGAGATGCCCATCGATTGATGTTAATGCAACGAGTGGGGATTGCCATGCAACGGATGCACTAGAGCTATAAATGTATGAAAGCTCAGCAAAAGAAACTAGTGGGTGTGCATCCAACTTGCTTGCTCACGAAGACCTAGGGCACTTGAGGAGGCCCATTGTTGGAATATACAAGCCAAGTTCTATAATGAAAAATTCCCACTAGTAAATGAAAGTGACAAAACAAGAGACTCTCTATCATGAGTATTATGGTGCTACTTTGAAGCACAAGTGTGGCAAAGGATAGTAGCATTATCCCTTCTCTCTTTTTCTCTCAATTTTTTTTGTTTTTTGGGCCTTCTCTTTTTTATGGCCTTTCTTTCTTTTTTGGGCCTTCTCTATTTTATGGCCTTTCTCTTTTTTTATTCCTCACTTGGGACAATGCTCTAGAAAATGATGATCATCACACTTCTATTTATTTACAACTCAATGATTACAACTCGATACTAGAACAAAGATGACTCTATATGAATGCCTCCGGCAGTGTACCGGGATATGCAATGAATCAAGAGTGACATGTATGGAAGAATTATGAACGGTGGCTTTTCCACAAATACTATTTCAACTACATGATCATGCTAAGCAATATGACAATGATGAATGTGTCATGATAAACGGAATGGTGGAAAGTTGCATGGCAATATATCTTGGAATGGCTATGGAAATGCCATAATAGGTAGGTATGGTGGCTGTTTTGAGGAAGATATAAGGAGTTTTATGTGTGATAGAGTGTATCATATCACGGGGTTTGGATGCACCGGCGAAGTTTGCACCAACTCTCAGTGTGAGAAAGGGCAATGCACGGTACCGAAGAGGCTAGCAATGATGGAAGGGTGAGAGTGCGTATAATCCATGGACTTAACATTAGTCATAAAGAACTCACATACTTATTGCAAAAATCTACAAGTCATCAAAAACCTCGGCACTACGTGCATGCTCCTAGGGGGATAGATTGGTAGGAAAAGACCATCGCTCGTCCCAACCGCTACTCATAAGGAGGACAATCAAATAACACCTCATGTTTCAAATTTGTTACATAACGTTTACCATACGTGCATGCTACGGGACTTGCAAACTTCAACACAAGCATTTCTCAATTTCACAACTACTCAACTAGCACGACTTTGATATTATTACCTCCATATCTCAAAACAATTATCAAGCATCAAACTTCTCTTAGTATTCAAAACACTCATAAGAAAGTTTTACTAATCTTCAATACCTAGCATATTAGGATTTTAAGCAAATTACCATGCTATTTAAGACATTCAAAATAATCTATGTGAAGCATGAGAGTTCATCTATTTCTTCAAAATAAAACTACCGCCATGCTCTAAAATATATAAGTGAAGCACTAGAGCAAATGACAAACTACTCCGAAAGATATAAGTGAAGATCAATGAGTAGTTGAATAATTATGCAACTATATCAAGACTCTCTAACATTTAAGAATTTAAGATCTTGGTATTTTATTCAAACATCAAGCAAAGCAAAATAAAATGACATTCTAAGAATGGCAAACTTCATGTGAAGAAACAAAAACTTAGGATCAACCGATACTAACCGATAGTTGTTGAAGAAGAAAGGTGAGATGCCAACTTGGGCATCCCCAAGCTTAGACGCTTGAGACTTCTTGAAATATTATCTTGGGGTGCCTTGGGAATCCCCAAGCTTGAGCTTTTGTGTCTCCTTAATTCCTCTCACATCACGGTCTCCCTAAATCTCAAAAGCTTCATCCACACAAAACTCAACAAGGACTCGTGAGATAAGTTAGTATAAACCATTGCCAAAACCTTATCATACTCTACTGTAGAAAATCACTAAAATTATTATTCAACATTGCATACTAAATGCCTCTGCATATTTAATAGTCCTATACTCAAATAGAATCATTAAAGAAGCAAGCATATGCAAACAATGCAAACATAACAGCAATCTGCCTAAACAGGACAGTCTGTAAAGAATGCAGCAACATCCATACTTCCCTAGCTCCAAAAATTATGAAAGAAAATTCCCACTGTAGTAAATTTATCAGAGCTTAATATGCAAAATTTTCCAACATTCTATCACATTCTGAATTTTCTAGGGAATTATTATAACAGCGGTAAACTTTCTGTTTTCAAACAGCAACATGTGGACTTCTAAAATAGGCATAGTAAAGGCTATCAATGCCACTTTTATTGAAATAGAAGATGCAAAACATTGTTCTAAATAACAGCAAGCAAATCTTATCAGAAATAAATTGACGCTCCAAGCAAAACACATATCATGTGGCGAATAAAAATATAGCTCCAAGTAAAGTTACCGATGAACGAAGACGAAAGAGGGGATGCCTTCCGGGGCATCCCCAAGCTTAGGCTCTTTGCTATCCTTGAATATTACCTTGGGGTGCCTCGGGCATCCCCAAGCTTAGGCTCTTGCCACTCCTTATTCCATGATCCATCAAATCTTTACCCAAAACTTGAAAACTTCACAACACAAAACTTAAAGTAGAAAACTCGTGAGCTCTGTTAGTATAAGAAAATAAATCACCACTTCAAGGTACTGTAATGTACTCATTCTTTATTTATATTGGTGTTAAACCTACTGTATTCCAACTTATCTATGGTTCATACCCTCCGATACTACTCATAGATTCATCAAAATAAGCAAACAACACATGAAAAACAGAATCTGTCAAAAACAGAACAGTCTGTAGTAATCTGGATCAAACGTATACTTATGGAACTCATAAAATTCTCAAATAAATTTCTGGACCTGAGGAATTTATCTATTAATCATCTGCAAAAATAATTAACTAAATATCACTTTCCAAATAAAAATGGCAGCAATTCTCGTGAGTGCTAAAGTTTCTGTTTTTTACAGCATGATCAACAAGACTTTCCCCAAGTCTTCCCAAAGGTTCTACTTGGCACAAACACTAATTAAAAGCATAAAACCACATCCAAACAGAGGCTAGATGAATTATTTATTACTAAACAGGAGCAAAAAGCAAGGAACAAAAATAAAGTTGGGTTGCCTCCCAACAAGCGCAATTGTTTAACGCCCCTAGCTAGGCATGATGATTTCAATGATGCTCACATAAAGGATAAGAATTGACACATAAAGAGAGCATCATGAAGAATATGACTAGCACATTTAAGTCTAACATACTTCCTATGCATAGGGATTTTGTGAGCAAACAACTTGTGGGAACAAGAATCAACTTTCATAGGAAGGTAAAACAAGGATAACCTCAAAATTTTAAGCACGTAGAGAGGAAACTTGATATTATTGCAATTCCTACAAGCATATGTTCCTCCCTCATAATAATTTTCAGTAGTATCATGAATGAATTCAACAATATAACCAGCACCAAAAGCATTCTTTTCACGATCTACAAGCATAGAAAATTTACTACTCTGCACACAAGGAAAATTCTTCTCATGAATAATAGTGGGAGCAAACTCAACAAAATAACTATCATGTGATTGAAAATTAAGATCAAGATGACAAGTTTATGGTTATCATTATTCTTTAAAGCATACGTGTCATCACAATAATCATCATAGATAGGAGGCATGCTTTCATCATAATAAATTTGCTCATCGAAACTTGGGGGACAAAAAATATCATCTTCGTCAAACATACCTTCCCCAAGCTTGTGGCTTTGCATATCATTAGCATCAGGATATTCATGGAATTCATACTAACAACATTGCAATCATGCTCATCATTCAAATATTTAGTGCCAAACATTTTAATGCATTCTACTTCTAACACCTTGGCACAATTTTCCTTCCCATCATACTCATGAAAGATATTAAAAAGATGAAGCGTATGAGACAAACTCAATTCCATTTTTTTGTAGTTTTCTTTTATAAACTAAACTAGTGCTAAAACAACAAACTAAAAGACTCGATTGCAAGATCTAAAGATATACCTTCAAGGACTCACCTCCCCGGCAACGGCGCCAGAAAAGAGCTTGATGTCTACCGCACAACCTTCTTCTTGTAGACGTTGTTGGGCCTCCAAGTGCAGAGGTTTGTAGGACAGCAGCAAATTTCCCTCAAGTGGATGACCTAAGGTTTATCAATCTGTAGGAGGCGTAGGATGAAGATGGTCTCTCTCAAGAAACCCTGCAACCAAATAACAAAGAGTCTCTTGTGTCCCCAACACACCCAATACAATGGTAAATTGTATAGGTGCACTAGTTCGGCGAAGAGATGGTGATACAAGCGGTATATGGATAGTAGATAAAGGTTTTTGTAATCTGACAATATAAAAACAGCAAGGTAACTAATGGTAAAAGTGAGCACAAACGGTATTGCAATGATAGTAAACAAGGCCTAGGGTTCATACTTTCACTAGTGCAAGTCCTCTCAACAATAATAACATAATTGGATCACATAACTATCCCTCAACATGCAACAAAGATTCACTCCAAAGTCACTAATAGCGGAGAACAAACGAAGAAATTATGGTAGGGTATGAAACCACCTCAAAGTTATTCTTTCCAATCAATCCGTTGGGCTATTCCTATAAGTGTCACAAACTGCCCTAGAGTTCGTACTAGAATAACACCTTAAGACACAAATCAACCAAAACCGTAATGTCACCTATATACTCCAATGTCACCTCAAGTATCCGTGGGTATGATTATACGATATGCATCACACAATCTCAGATTCATCTATTCAACCAACACATAGAACCTCAAAGAGTGCCCCAAAGTTTCTACCGGAGAATCACGACGAAAACGTGTGCCAACCCCTATGCATAGTTTCATGAGCGGAACCCACAAGTTGATCACCAAAACATACATCAATTGAATCACGTGGTATCCCATTGTCACCACAGATACGCACGGCAAGACATACATCAAGTGTTCTCAAATCTTTAAAGACTCAATCCGATAAGATTACTTCAAGGGGAAAACTCAATCCATTACAAGAGAGTAGAGGGGGAGGAGAAACATAAGATCCAACTATAATAGCGAAGCTCGCGATACATCAAGATCGTATCACCTCAAGAACATGAGAGAGAGAGAGAGATCAAACACATAGCTACTGGTACATACCCTCAGCCCCGAGGGAGAACTACTCCCTCCTGGTCATGGAGAGCGCCGGGATGATGAAGATGGCCACCGGAGAGGGATTCCCCCTCCGGCAGGGTGCCGGAACGGGTCTAGATTGGTTTTAGGTGGCTACGGAGGCTTCTGGCGGCGGAACTCCCGATCTATTGTCTGTTCTGGAAGTTTTAGGGTACGTGAGTATATATGGGTGCAGGAAGTACATAGGTGGAGCTTCGGGGGCCCCACGAGGCAGGGGGCGCGCCCTAGGGGGCGCGTCCCCCACCCTCTTGAGCACCTCCCTTGGCTCCTGACGTGGGGTCCAAGTCCATCCGGTAGCTTTCCTTCCAAAAATAACTTCTCCAGTTGATTTTGTTCCGTTTCAACTATGTTTGATATTCATTTTCTTCGAAACACTGAAATAGGCAAAAAAATAGCAATTCTGGGCTGGGCCTCCGATTAATAGGTTAGTCCCAAAAATAATATAAAAGTGGATAATAAAGCCCAATATTGCCCAAAACAGTAGATAACATAGCATGGATCAATCAAAAATTATAGATACGTTGGAGACGTAGCACCAACCGCCGGCCTCCATGATCTAAGGTAATGATGGTTTTTTCCTTCCATGCAGCAGGGACTCATCAAGTCGGGCAGTTGCTGAGGCAATGTAGGGAAGTGGAGATGCCCACAACCAATCAACCGCCACGCGTTGACCAAGGCCGCAAGTTATTTGGGGCCACGGCGCTCCGCACTTGCCCTTTGGCTTCGCCCCAAAGCCAATCCCAAGAGCGCCTTGGGCCCGGGGGCTACTGTCGGCGTTCTGGGAACGGGGGTCCCCAGACTTGCCTGCCTGCGGCCCACGGCGTGGCTCTGCAAGCGGGCCCGTATGGCCCATCTTCACCATCATGGACTCAAGACCCTCGCGAGGGGCCAAGCCTCGCGAGGCGAACGATACAAGACCTTGTCGGGAGCGGCCTCGCCAGGCTGGCTCACGAGGGGCGGAGAGACCAAGGCAAGACAAACCTCGTGAGGTTCAAGTGACGTGAGCCATGACGACCAAGGCCAGGCGGGTGCCAGGCGGGCGCCAGCGCGCATAGTGTCCTTGTTTGCACTTTGGTGCTAAGGAGGCAAGCGCAGACGAAGAGTACCAAGGCGTCAAGCAAAGGTTTCCATATCAGTGTAACGAGACCAAGACCAGTAGGACGGCAGGATGGAGGTCACCATGGAGCCCAAGGCGGCGTCACCACCAGAGCCTTTGGCAGGCGACACTACAAAAAAAAACACTTCCGACCTTTTAAAGGTCCTGCTTCATTTGGGCCCATTTACAGGCCATTGAATCTTTCGGCCCATAAACGACCATGAAGGATTTGGGTCCTATTCGGCCATGTCTGACATTCGGCCTGTTAGAGGCCCACTATAGATTTGGGCCACTTTCGGCCTGTTGTGATTTTCGGCCTGTTAACGTCGGACGAAATCCATGGGCCATATGTGGCCCAACGTCACATCGGGCCCATTAACGACCCATATAAAAATGATGATAATCTAGCCCGACTGATCTTCTGCCCTGTTAAAGGCCCGTGTATTAGGTCAGCGCATTTACAGCCCGTCCGAATTTCGGCCTGTGAAAGATCCGCATCGTAAATGTGTCCAATCTCACTTTCGGTCTTTTAAAGGCCCATGTTTTTATGGGCTCGAGATATTTACACCTGTAAACGGCCTATTGTTACTGATGGCCCAAATTATGTTTAGGCCTGTTAAAGGCCCACTATGGGCACAGGCCTACCAGAAAAATATGAAATCTTATGTTGATTTAGGCCCAGATATTTTTAGTGGGCTACATGCAAATTTCGACCCATAAACGTTTTTAGCCCAATTGGAATGGGCCCGACGAATGTTGGCATGTTGGGCTCTTACGAAGCTTTCGGCCGAATACATTACTAAGATAAACCTATACTATACAAAAATAGCGTCGTAATTATTGCAGCCTTTGGTAGCATCATAAATGTTGTATCACAACAAAAGGCCTGTTGGCATAAAGTTTACAGTCCTTGCAGATAAAAGCACCATCATATGTATAGAAGCACAGATCATTTGACCTGAGTGCTAATGTTTCAAGCTGTAGAATCTGATGGAGCAGCACGATCTTCACGTTTTTTTGCCATTGCTCTTGAATAACGAAGCGAATGTCTGATAGTCTGGTTTCGAAACCATTCATATCTTGACAACATTTGTCAACCACTATTCTTGTTTCCAAAACGACGTCCATTAGGGATTGGACTTGTGGCTGGAGCACAGATATATCACTCTGTCTAGCAGGAAGATTTTGTTCAGTAGGCGATTTGGACGAGGTTACCTTGACAACCAACCCAGAATTACGCAGGAAGGTGCTTTTTGCACTGTTAGTGGAGAGATATTGATGCACTGTAGCAAGAGGTGACATTGTGCATGTGGTAGCCTCGTCACCTTCAGGTGGTTGTGTGTAACGCCCTCGATGTGGCTATATCTCCCATGTGTCGAAGCACGACTTAGAGGCATAACCACATTGAAAGCAATGTCGCAAGTGAGGTGATCTTTGCAAACAAACCATGTAATACATAAAGGGAAAGAGATACATAGTTGGCTTATAATCGCCACTTCACATAGTACATGAATAAAGCATTACATCATCCAAATACAGTCAAGGTCCGACTACGGAACCAAAATAAAAGAAGACTACCCCAAATGCTACAGATCCCCGATCATCCCAACTGGGCTCCACTACTGATCAACTGGAAACGGAACATAACAAACACAATCTTCATCGAGCTCCTCCTTGAGATCGGTAGCGTCGCCTGCACGGTTTCATCGGCACCTGTAAACTGGTTTTGGAAGTATCTGTGAGTCACGGGGACTCAGCAATCTCACACCCTTGCGATCAAGACTATTTAAGCTTATAGGTAGGGTAATGGTATGAGGTGGAGCTGCAGCAAGCGACTAGCATATATGGTTGCTAACATACGCAAATGAGAGCGAGAAGAGAAGGCAAAGCACGTTCGAGAAATCTATGATCAAGAAGTGATCCTAGAACAACCTACGTCAAGCATAACTCCAACACCGTGTTCACTTCCCGGACCCCGCCGAGAAGAGACCATCACGGTTACACACACGGTTGATGCATTTTATTTAAGAGAAGTTTCAGGTTTTCTACAAGCGAACATTAACAAATTCCCATCTGCCCATAACCACGGGCACGGCTTTTGAAATTTCATATCCCTGCAGGGGTGTCCCAACTTAACCCATCACAAGCTCTCACGGTCAACGAAGGATATTCCTTCTCCCAAGACAATCCGATCAGACTTGGCATCCCGGTTACAAGACATTTTGACAATGGTAAAACAAGACCAGCAAAGCCACCCAGATGTGCCAACAAATCCCGATAGGAGCTGCACATATCTCATTCTCAGGGCATAGCGGATGAGCCAGACGTCGGGTGGGCCAGCCCAGAGTTGACCCTGATAGCTCTGGACATCGCTCAGTTTGGACCAACACTCAGAGGAGCACTGGCCCGGGGGTTTAAATAAAGATGACCCTTGGGCAGGCCTACCCAAGGGAAATAAAAGGCTAGGTGGCAAACGGTAACACCAATGTTGGGCCTTGCTGGAGGAGTTTTATTCAAGGCGAACTGTCAAGGGGTTCCCATTATAACCCAACCATGTAAGGAACGCAAAATCCGGGAACATAGCACCGATATGACGGAAACCAGGGCGGCAAGAGTGGAACAAAACACCAGGCATAAGGCCGAGGCTTCCACCATTTACCAAGTATATAGATGCATTAATTAAATAAGAGATATTGTGATATCCCAACAATAATCATGTTCCAACAAGGAACAAACTCCAATCTTCACCTGCAACTAGCAACTCTATAAGAGGGGCTGAGCAAAGCGGTAACATAGCCAAACAACGGTTTGCTAGGACAAGGTGGTTAGAGGCTTGGCTTAACAATATGGGAGGCATGATAAGCAAGTGGTAGGTATCGCAGCATAGGCATAGCAAAAGAGCGAGCATCTAGCAAGCAAAGATAGAAGTGATTTCAGGGGTATGGTCATCTTGCCTGAGATCCCGCAAGGAAGAAGGACGAGTCCACGAAGAAGACAAACGGACGTAGTCGAACGAATCCTCACAACACGACGTTACCGGATTACCGAGAAGAAGTACACCAGAAAGAAAGCAAACAACATAGTAAACAACCATCACATAAACATGGCATGATGCACAGTCAAGTATGATGCATGTCCAGTTAAATGAAGCATGGCATGGCAAAATGCACAAACAATCCTACAAATTAAGTGGAGCTCAACATGCAACCCCGTTGCATATTGACGAAACACCACATTCAAGTTATTTAGTTCGATCTCGTTTATGTACCCAACAATATTAAATGTTGTTAAACATGGCAAGAGGGTGAAGCAAAGTAAAACTACCTATCTAGTCAAGTTTAAATGAGGCTGGAACAACAAACAACAAGTCTGGAAAAATCCCCATGTGCAATTTAAGGATTTGGTACTGTTCTATCCTAAACCATATTTTAGAGTTGTTAAACATGCAAAGTGATGGAACCAAGTTAAACTATGCATTTTTCTACCCCATTTACATATAAAGTTTGTTAGGTTTGGAGCTACGGTTATTTAGTTATGAATTAAAGCATTTTAGCAAGTTATTTAAGCAAATTTAAACAAACAGCATTTTAAACATTCTGAACATGGATGCAAATGACATATTATGAAACTACACAAAATTCTAAGCATCTTTCATATAAAGTTTGTTTTAAAATGATGCACCGTTTGTGAGTTATTATATGCAAGTTGTGAAAGGGGTTTTCTATAAAACTGCAAAACCTGGGATAATAGCTAAATTCGCAGAACCTCAAAAAAATAGATACTGGGCCGGATCTGCTGGCCCAACAACAGGAAAAAAGGGGTGGGGCGCCAGGGGTGTTCTCACCATGGGCCAAGCCCAGTCGGTGAGGAGAGGGGCCGGCAAGGGAGGCACTGGGCCGGCTGGATCTGGGAAGCCCACTGGCGGTCGCTCGCAGCTGCAGTGCGGTCAACAGGTATGAGCGGGTGAAGCAGAGTAGCTCGACAGGGCGCACCGGGCATGGCGGCACGGCGTGAAGCAGAACGGTGTCGAGCAGGTAATGGACTCCGGCACGGCAGGGCTCATCTGCCGAGTGCACCGGCGATGTGGATGGCCGGACAAAGGTGGGGATGCGGGGCTCCAGGCAGGCGAACAGGAGCGCTGCGACAGGACTTGACGCGATTCTGGCAGCTCCAGGCGATGGAGGACGAGGCAGACGCAGGCGACGGCTGGATCTGGCGGCTATGCTCAAAGAAGTGGCCGGCGATGTTGCACCGTTGAGGGGGGCGGTCCTGGTGGCCTTGGTCACCGGCGACGTGACTGACGAGGAGGCAGGGGACCGGCTCGAGATGATCGTGCTCTCGGTCAACGGGCGAACGGGAGAAGCCGAGCAGCACGACAGGGCCAGCAGGCACAGCGGCGCGACGCGGAGCAGTGCACGAGTTCCGGCGAGCGGGCAAGGCAGAGGGAGAAGGGCGGCTCAGGCCGGCCATCACTTGAGGCGGATCCTGGCAGAGAAGGCAAACGTATGGAGAGGGAGAAGGATTAGAGAGAGAGCATGAGAGAGAAAAATAAAGGGAAAGGAGGAGGAGCAAAACGAGACGGCGACCTTATGGCGTGCACCGACGAGGCGAAGAGGAGGCCGGGGTCCATCGGGAGGCTTCCATGGTGCTGGTCTCCGGCGAGGCCGGTCCGACGAGGCACGGCGGGCGATGGCGGGGTGCACAGGAGGAGCAAGACGCGTGGTTGGGTGGATCGATGGATTTGAAGATTATGGTGGTGGCTGACTGGTGAATCGGGAGGAGGCTGCGGGATTGGATCGAGGGGAAGCCTCGAGTGCTGGTTGGGCCATTGGGGAAAATGATGGAGGTAGGTGGGTGGATCGGGAGGGATCTCGAGGAAGATGGCGGCGGAGTGGGAAGGATGGGACAAGATCCCTAGTTTCTAGGGTTTGGTCTAGATTTAGACTAGGGAGTATATATATATATAAGGAAAGAGGGAGAGTTTAGGGGCTAATCCGTCCCTCCAAATAAAATCAAGCGATCGAGAAAAATAGACTAGGAAGTCCAAATGAGAAAACGGTGATGTTTTGTAGACGTTTGGGGATGATCCGGACCCAACGGTGACGATTGTTCGGGTCGGGTCCGGGACAGTTTCGGACGCGCGCGTGAGGAGGGCCGCGGGATGACGAGAGAGGTTAGGTTGGGGGCTAGCGGTGAGTGGACTGTGTAGACGGCCTCGAGCTGAGAGAAGAGAAGAGAGGGAGGCCCGGCGACTGTTTCCGGAGACCGAAAACGCCCGACGATAGACCGGCTATAATGCCGCTATAGTTATCCATTGGGGGCGTCAGACGGACTCCGACTGTGATGAAACTTGAAAGGAGGTCTATCTACACTATAATAAGACCACACGGCAACTTTCATCCCATTCCGAGAACATTTTCCTGCAACTTATAAAATAATATTTCGGACGTGCCGCGGGCGTGTGCAAGTGTGTCTGGGCTCAGAACGTACAACAGAGAGAACTGGGGAAATCCGGACGGATGCAAGTTTGAAAACATGATGATGCAATGCGGATGATGACATGGCAAGATACAACACACAAGCAAAAGACAAGGCAACAACAGCAAAAAACTGGACGACACCTGGCGCAACGGTCTCGGGGCGTTACAACACTCCACCGGTACAAGAGGATCTTGTCCCGAGATCTAGAATGGCACCGGAGGGAAAACGAAAGAGAAAGAGAAGAGGTAAAACTAAGTTGCTTCTTTGACAAAATGAGTGAAACCAAAGAACCTTGCGAGGTTGAGCAAATTTGAGTAAGAACACAACGAAGGTGAATAAGGTCGAAAACACTCCTTTAGAAAAGGGGAACAAAGAACATTGCGAAAAACCTTGAGGTTGAAGGGCAAGATAAATATTGAAACCACTCCGGTTAAAACAAGATAGAAAAGGATTAAGAATGATATAATTTGGGCAGCATTCGAACTGAAAAGAAAAGGAATTGAATAAGAACTTGGTAAGATGAGAAGATACTTGATGAAATCACAACATACTGCCTCCGGAACTATTGAATGAATGAAACAAGGGGTAAGAAAGATCTCAGACAGCACTCCGGTTGACCGAGATGCAAGGCTTGATAAGGCGAAAAGAACTAGAGCAAAATGGCACAACACTCCGGTTAAATGGATAGGCATGAAAAGATGATCTTTGACAAAACGAGATGATGGGTTGAAAAAAAGCAACATCACAATGCCTCCGGAACAAAAGAATAGAAGATAAATAATTGAAATAGGAGAATGGAGAAGAAAATGCCAACTTCTGCCACAAAAGATCTTGAAAAGGCATCTTTAGGAGAAGGGTCGAACGGAGTTGTTGGAAAAACAACAACGAAAAGAGTAAGCTTGTTGCGTGCTTATGGAAAACATCTCAAAACTTGAGGTGAAAACCAGCCATAAATGGAAACAAGATTGGATTGATATGAACAAGGAGACAAGAAACTTATTTCACCGAGAGGATAAATGAAGAACTTGGGTCATTTATAAGCACCATAAATAGCAACAATCCTTAAGGAAAGCTTTAGGTGAAATATAGCCCAAGATAACTCCAACAAAGCGATTGATGGATTGAGAAGAGCTCATGCTCGAAGAAATTGGTGGGTTTAACTATCTCATTCTTAACAATTGTTGTATCATGAAACATGAACCCAAATTGTCACGAATGGCATAACACCACCTCAAATGATAAGGTTGAAAGAATTGCACTTTGAAATGCAAGATAAAGAATACTTGAGCTCCTCTGAAAAGAATCTCGATAAACACTTCGAGAAGGAATTAAATCCTTGATGAACCACCATGTTGAGCCTCCATGAAGAACTCCGGAAACAAAATGATGATCAAACGAAAGGAAAGAGAAGTTGAAAAAACACAAAGTGAAGCCTTATAATGATTTAGATGGATCTCCATGGTGATATAATTGCGGGAGCTTGGAACTCCGGGAAAGAAAGATGAGCACTTGAAACCAAGAATTTAATCATCGTGAACAAACTCTGGAAGAAGGGATTAACATATGGATGAAACAAGAATAAGAATTACCTTATACGTATCCTTCACCAATTAAATTGATGACAAGCAACGAATTTGGCATACTACTTATTCTTGTATAAAAGATTAAGATAGATATAGAGTAAACTTGAGAAGGTCTTCAATGAACCGTCGGTAGGATGGGAACAACGAATGAATTGATATGATAACATCGGAAGAGAATCCTGGAAGAACCACCGTAAGAATTAAAAATGAACGAAGTAAAGGGATGAATCACTGGGTAAGAATTGTGAAATGAACGAAGATACTTGAGACAATCTAGATACATGAGAACGAAGGGATCACGACTGATTAGAGAATATTTGAATGATGCACCGGTAAGATTTGGAGAAAGAGAGCTGAAAGCTGAAAATGAATAAACCTGAATTGAAAAACAAAGGAAACTTGGAGATGGATGAAACAAACACCGTTGAGAAGAACTGATACTTGATCTTGCGGATGATGAAATGATCGGATCCACTTGAAGAGAAAACACACCGGTTGAAAATACATTGAGATGACAAACTCGATGATCAAGAATGATTAGTATTCGCATAGGAGTATGAGAACACCGCTTGGGAAAGGTATGGAATCAACTCTTGACTTCGAAGCAACTCGAATACCACAACTCAAAAACAACACAAAGGATTGACTTGCAAAATAAGCCAGAACAAACATATGATAGAGATTTCGTCCGAAGTTTTCGTGGTGGGGCCTACACGGGCTCGATCGTACAACACCATCATGTACAAGGCAGTGCAGATGACATACGAAGCATCCCCGAGTCAGCATAGCCAAGGACTCTTTAAGACACAACGAGACCACTGTAAAACCAACCATGGATAGGCGGACCACTAGACGTCGAACCCCAATTTCATATCATACATCTGTCGGAAAGATATCCTAGGAGCTACTTGAATTCCCACTTATAAACTCCCGAAACTTTCTGGTTATGCAATCAGGTGTTGGGGATACAGGGGAAGCATAATATCTCACCCAAAACTAAGAAATCCTACATCCAGCTGTATCCATCCTTCAACACATAACTAAGAAACCTTTGGAAATCATTTACCTCAACCTTCGAAAAAACATCCGTTATACGAGTTATGGCAATACTTCCGAAATCCCGCCCCAGTACTGGGTGGCGTCGAGGTTATCTCACCAACAACTGCATAAAAGAGATTTTCGATGTCGGCGAAACTCAAGTATTCCAGAATTGCAACGATAAAATTGTGACGACAACACCTCGGAGCTCAACTCCCCGGGACACTGCCACAACCCCTAAATTTCAGGAGGCACCAAGAACAATGTTCTCATCACAAAACCATCGGAACGATTCCAAGATACCCGTGTGATCCTAAATTTTTTTTAGTGAAATTTGAGAAGAGAAGAGTCAAAACTCTACGTCAGGATGCCTCACCAGAGCGACAAAGGGACTGAGGAGTAAAAAGAATCTTACTCTCCGATATATATAATCCTAAATGACTCAAAACATTTTTCTAGACTCAACAACGCCAGCGATTCGATCAAGCAGGGGGGCTCCTAATTCTAGGAAGGCTCTGATTACCAACTTGTAACGCCCTCGATGCGGCTATATCTCCCACATGTCGAAGCACTACTTAGAGGCATAACTGCATTGAAAGCAATGTCGCAACTGAGGTGATCTTTGCAAACAACCCATGTAATACATAAAGGGAAAGAGATACATAGTTGGCTTAATATCGCCACTTCACACAGTACATGAATAAAGCATTACATCATCCAAGTACACTCAAGGTCCGACTACGGAACCAAAATAAAAGAAGACTACGCCAAATGCTACAGATCCCCGATCGTCCCAACTGGGCTCCACTATTGATCAACTGGAAACGGAACATAAGGAACACGATCTTCATCAAGCTCCTCCTTGAGCTCGGTAGAGTCACCTGCATGGTTTCATCGGCACCTGCAAACTGGTTTTGGAAGTATATGTGAGTCACGGGGACTGAGCAATCTCACACCCTCGCGATCAAGACTATTTAAGCTTATAGGTAGGGTAATGGTATGAGGTGGAGCTGTAGCAAGCGACTAGTATATACGGTGGCTAACATACGCAAATGAGAGCGAGAAGAGAAGGCAAAGCACGTTCGAGAAATCTATGATCAAGAAGTGATCCTAGAACAACCTACGTTAAGCATAACTCCAACACCGTGTTCACTTCCTGGACCCCACCGAGAAGAGACCATCACGGTTACACACGCGGTAGATGCATTTTATTTAAGATAAGTTTCAGGTTTTCTACAACCGGACATTAAGAAATTCCCATCTGCCCATAACCGCGGGCACGGCTTTCGAAAGTTCATATCTCTGCAGGGGTGTCCCAACTTAACCCATCACAAGCTCTCACGGTCAACGAAGGATATTCCTTCTCCCAAGACAATCCGATCAGGCTCGGCATCCCGGTTACAAGACATTTTGACAATGGTAAAACAAGACCAACAAAGCCACCCAGATGTGCCGACAAATCCTGATAGGAGCTGCACATATCTTGTTCTCAGGGCACACCGGATGAGCCAGACGTCGGGTGGGCCAGCCTAGAGTTGCCCCTGGTAGCTCCGGACAGCGCTCAGTTTGGACCAACACTCAGAGGAGCACTGGTCCGGGGGTTTAAATAAAGATGACCCTTGGGCAGGCCTACCCAAGGGAAAGAAAAGGCTAGGTGGCAAATAGTAAAGCCAATGTTGGGCCTTGCTGGAGGAGTTTTATTCAAGGCGAACTGTCAAGGGGTTCCCATTATAACCCAACCGTGTAAGGAACACAAAATTCGGGAACATAACACCGATATGACGGAAACTAGGGCGGCAAGAGTGGAACAAAACACCAGGCATAAGGCCGAGCCTTCCACCCTTTACCAAGTATATAGATGCATTAATTAAATAAGAGATATTGTGATATCCCAACAATATCCATGTTCCAACAAGGAAAAACTCCAATCTTCACCTGCAACTAACAACGCTATAAGAGGGGCTGAGCAAAGCGGTAACATAGCCAAACAACGGTTTGCTAGGACAAGGTGGGTTAGAGGCTTGGCTTAACAATATGGGAGGCATGATAAGCAAGTGGTAGGTATCGCAGCATAGGCATAGCAAAAGAGCGAGCAACTAGCAAGCAAAGATAGAAGTGATTTCGAGGGTATGGTCATCTTGCCTGAAATCCCGCAAGGAAGAAGAACGAGTCCATGAAGAAGACAAACGGACGTAGTCGAACGAATCCTCACAACACGACGTTACCGGATAACCCGAGAAGAAGACACCAGAAAGAAAGCAAACAACATAGTAAACAACCATCACATAAACATGGCATGATGCACAGTCAAGTATGATGCATGTCCAGTTAAATGAAGCATGGCATGGCAAAATGCACAAACAATCCTACAAATTAAGTGGAGCTCAACATGCAACCCCGTTGCATATTGACGAAACACCACATTCAAGTTATTTAGTTCGATCTCGTTTATGTACCCAACAATATTAAATGTTGTTAAACATGGCAAGAGGGTGAAGCAAACTAAAACTACCTATCTAGTCAAGTTTAAATGAGGCCGGAACAACAAACAACAAGTCTGGAAAAATCCCCATGTGCAATGTAAGGATTTGGTACTGTTCTGTCCTAAACCATATTTTAGAGTTGTTAAACATGCAAAGTGATGGAACCAAGTTAAACTATGCATTTTTCTACCCCATTTACATATAAAGTTTGTTAGGTTTGGAGCTACGGTTATTTAGTTATGAATTAAAGCATTTTAGCAAGTTATTTAAGCAAATTTAAACAAACAGCATTTTAAACATTTTGAACATGGATGGAAATGACATATTATGGAACTACACAAAATTCTAAGCATCTTTCATATAAAGTTTGTTTTAAAATGATGCATCATTTGTGATTTATTATATGCATGTTGTGAAAGGGGTTTTCTGTAAAATTGCAAAACCTGGGATAATAGCTAAATTCACAGAGCCTCAAAAAAATAGATACTGGGCCGGATCTGCTGGCCCAACAACAGGAAAAAAAGGGGTGGGGTGCCACGGGTGTTCTCACCATGGGCCAAGCCCAGTCGGTGAGGAGAGGGGCTGGCAAGGGAGGCACTGGGCCGGCTGGATCTGGGAAGCCCACTGGCGGTCGCTCGCAGCCACAGCGCGGTCAATGGGTACGAGCGGGCGAAGCAGAGTAGCTCGACAGGGGGCACCGGGCATGGCGGCACGGCGTGAAGCAGAATGGCGTCGAGCAGGTAATGGACTCCGGCGCGGCAGGGCTCATCTGCTGAGTGCGCCGACGATTTGGATGGCCGGACAAAGGCGGGGACGCGGGGCTCCAGGCAGGTGAACAGGGGCGCGGCGACGGGACTTGACGCGGTTCTGGCGGCTCCAGGCGATGGAGGACGAGGCGGACGCAGGAGACGGCTGGATCCGGCGGCTCTGCTCGGAGAAGTGGCCAGCGACATTGCACCGTTGAGGGGGGGGGGGGTCTTGGTGGCCTTGGTCACCGGCGACGTGACTGACGAGGAGGCAGGGGACCAGCTCGAGATGATCGTGCTCTCGGTCAACGGGCGAACGGGAGAAGCCGAGCAGCACGACAGGGCCAGCAGGCACGGCGGCGGGACGCAGAGCAGTGCACGAGCTCCGGCGAGCGGGCAAGGCGGAGGGAGAAGGGCGGCTCAGGACGGCCATCGCTTGAGGCGGATCCTGGCAGAGAAGGCAAACGCATGGAGAGGGAGAAGGATTGGAGAGAGAGAGAGAGAGCACGAGAGAGAAAAATACAGGGAAAGGAGGAGGAGAAAAACGAGACGGTGACCTTATGGCGTGCACCGACGAGGCGAAGAGGAGGCCGGGGTCCATCGGGAGGCTTCCATGGCGCTGGTCTCCGGCGAGGACGGTCCGACGAGGCACGGCGGGCGAAGGCGGGGTGCACAGGAGGAGCAAGACGCGTGGTTGGGTGGATCAATGGATTTGAAGATTATGGTGGTGGCTGACTGGTGAATCAGGAGGAGGCTGCGGGATTGGATCGAGGGGAAGCCTCGAGTGCTGGTTGGGCCATTGGGGAAAACGATGGAGGTAGGTGGGTGGATCGGGAGGGATCTCGAGGAAGATGGCGGCGGAGTGGGAAGGATGGGACAAGATCCCTAGTTTCTAGGGTTTGGTCTAGATTTAGACAAGGGAGTATATATATAAGGAAAGAGGGAGAGTTTAGGGGCTAATCTGTCCCTCCAAATAAAATCGAGCGGTCGAGAAAAATAGACTAGGAAGTCCAAATGAGAAAACGGTGATGTTTTGTAGACGTTTGGGGATGATTCGGACTCAACGGTGACGATTGTTTGGGTCGGGTCCGGGACAGTTTCGGACGCGCGCGTGAGGAGGGCCGCGGGATGACGAGAGAGGTTAGGTTGGGGGCTAGCGGTGAGTGGACTGTGTAGACGGCCTCGAGCTGAGAGAAGAGAAGAGAGAGAGGCCCGGCGACTGTTTCCGGAGACCGAAAACGTCCGACGATAGACCGGCTATACTGCCGCTATAGTTATCCGTTGGGGCGTCAAACGGACTCCGACTGCGATGAAACTTGACAGGCGGTCTATCTACACTATAATAAGACCACACGCCAACTTTCATCCCATTCTGAGAACATTTTCCCGCCACTTATAAAATAATATTTCGGACGTGCCGCGGGCGCGTGCAAGTGTGTCTGGGCTCAGAACGGACAACGGAGAGAACTGGGGAAATCCGGACGGATGCAAGTTTGAAAACATGATGATGCAATGCGGATGATGA